>NC_141545.1:48354352-48509977 GCF_021556685.1 Rattus norvegicus | reverse complement strand
CTAGGCAAGCGCTCTACCACTGAGCTAAATGCCCAACCCCGCCAAGGTTACTTTTAATGGTGTCTTAGTTAGGGTTCCCATTGCTGTGAAGGGACATATCCAAAACAACTCTTACAAAGGGAAATATTTAATTGGGGCTGACTTACAGGGTTGGAGGGTCTGGCCATTATCATGAAGATAGCATTCGGACAGCACTCCGGCAGCCATGGTGCTAAAGAAGCCAAGGGCTCTACATTTTTTAAAAAATTTTGTACATATAAATACACTGTTGCTGTCTTCAGACCCACCAGAAGAGGGAGGGCATTGGATCCCTTATAGATGGTTGTGAGCCACCCTGTGGCTGCTGGGAATTAAACTCAGGACCTCTGGAAGAGCAGTCAGTGCTCTTAACCCCTGAGCCGTCTCTCCAAGAGTTCTACATCTTGATCCACAGGCAGCAGAAAGGAAACTCTTCCAGCCAGGGTGGAGCTGAAACGTAGGACCTCAAAGCCCACCCCCACAGTGACACACCTCCTCCAACAGGGCCACACCTCCTGATAGTGCCACTTCCTGTGGGCCAAGCATATTCACTACATTAGGTGAAAAGAATGTATTTCCCTATACTTAGGAGGCTGAGGTAAGATTGCTGAGAATTTGAGGCTAGTTATGGACATACAGTGAGTTTCAGTCTATACTGGATGACAAAGTATAACTCTCAATAAAACATACACATACACACACGTGCAAACATGAAACCAGATTTAAAATTTGTGTTTCTGTGTGTTGTGTGTGTGTGTGTGTGTGTGTGTGTGTGTGTGTGTCTCACACCATGCATAGAGACCAAGACTAAACTAGGGAAAACTGCTTTTCTTCTCTCATGTGGGTCCCAAGAAAGGTTTTCAGACTTGGAGACAGGCACTTCATCATGGCTTTAAAACTACAAGTTTGGGGTAGGCATGGTGTTACACAACTATATAATTTAGCATTGGGGGGGGGGGTGAAAGCAGAACTATCACAAGTTGAGAGTCAACCTAGGCTACACAGTTAAATTTCTGGTTCAAAAAAAATTAAGTTCAGGGCTGGAGAAATGGCTCAGATGTTAAGGGCACTAACTGCTCTTCCAGAGGTCCCGAGTTCAAATCCCAGCAACCATATGATGGCTCACAACCATCTGTAAACGGATCCAATGCCCTCTTCTGGTGTGTCCGAAGACAGCTACAGTATACTCATATATAAATAAATAAATCTTTTTTAAAAATTAAGTTCAGATCCTAGATTCACTTGTGGCAATTTTGGGTAGGCCATTCCTCCCCAGAATCTGAGCCCTTAGGCTTGTCAGATAGTCACCATATGCCCCAAACTGCCAGGAAGGCAAAACAAATAGCAACAAACAGTCCTGTGTAGATGCCAAGGAGGATCCTGGGAATGGTCCTATGTCAACACTCATGAATGGGCCATCCCAGGAACCTCTGCAGGGGCAGAGGGAAGATGTCGAGCGGTGTGGGAGAATAGTTTCCTCCATCAGTCAGAGGTAGGCAGAAACCAGGGCCAGGCCTTGAAGAGACAACAGATTTGAGTGGAAGCAGTAAGGGAGCTCACTCAGGAATTCTTTATTCAGGAATTCTTTATTTTCTTATTTTTTTAAAAAAAAAAGAAAAATCATAAATTAATTTTATTTATTGAGGTCTCATCATATAGCCCTAGCTGGCCTGGAACTTGCTATGTAGACCAGGCTGGCCTCGAACCTCGAATTTCCAGAGATCCATCCATTTGCCTCCACCTCCCAAGTGCTGAAGTCAAAGCCACCCCGCAGCCTCAGTTTTTAGTACAAGGTCTGAGCCGAGGAGGAAGGAGGTTTACTTTTTACTGCCATAGGTGACTGAGAACAAAGAAAACTAAGACTCTTGGGACTGTCGCTCCAGAGCCTCCGGGTTCCGCCCCTCTTGCCTTGACCCCCTCACCTCTGCTCCAAGAAGCTTTCCAGTAAGTGTTAGAATATCACCTCTCCCCTCTATGGAGGACGGGGTGGGGTGTGTGTGTGTTAAGTATGGAGGAAGGTCTGGCACACAGGCTCCAGCCAACCCGGAGCCTGATTTCCTAAGTAAGATTACTATCTGGCCCCACAGAGTGGTCCAACCCAACAGCTGCGCTTGGCCATGCTCTTCTGTCAGACAATGTCCCTCCCTGAGAGTCCCTACAGCGGTGCAGTTTCAGGTCCCATCCCCATTTGCCAGGTCACTGCTGCTGTGCTGCACCATGGTAACACCTACCTCTGAATGGTAAAGAATTCTACGGGGTTGGGGATTTAGCTCAGTGGTAGAGCACTTGCCTAGCAAGCGCAAGGCCCTGGGTTCGGTCCCCAGCTCCCAAAAAAAAAAAAAAAAAAAAATTACCTTTGAGAGGTCTCAGCCAGAGGCTCCATGGGGCCTGAGAATGGACCCCATCAACACTGGCTTTTATTCTTAGAGCTAAGTGCTGAATTCTGGGCTGGAGGGATGGCTCAGCGGTTAAGAGCACTGACTGCCCTTCCAGAGGTCCTAGGTTCAATTCCCAGCAACCACATGGTGGCTCACGACCACCTGTAATGGGATCTAATACCCTCCTCTGTACTCACACACATAAAATAAATAAATCTTTGTTTAAGAAATGCTGAACTCTGCCATTGAAAGAATGACCCAGCAGGCAGGGCAAACTCATCCTTCCTCACACAAAGCCAGACTTCCGTTACTGTTTGGAGAAAGTGGGTATGTTCTGGAGACACATCAAAACATCCTGGGGAGATGAAAGGCAACAGAGAGTAACCACCAAGATCCAGAGTCGAGGACTAGGCATGGTGGCCATAACTTTTAGTCCCAGCATTCAGGAGGCAGAGGCAGGCAGAGCTTCGTGAGTTGGAGACCAGCCTGGTCTACATAGTGGGTTCCATGCCAACCAGGTTGCTTCGTCAGACGCTGATACAAAAGTAAATAAATAAACCAAGAATCCTGCCTGTCGCTTTTTTCTTGCGGTGTGGCCGTGGGCCAGTCACTCTCAAAGGGAAAACACAGAGTAACATCTGTAAAGTGGCACTGTGGCCAGCCCATTTCAAAGGCTCACTTGAGGATTGCTACAGTTAGGCTAGCTGAGGGAGAGCCTGGGTTACGGGTGGCCGACTTGACCATTTACTAACCTGCCTGAGGTAGGTAAGTGACATTAAGCCTCCTTCCTGCACTCTGGCCTTCCTCCTGCCAGGGAAGGGGAAGCAAGAGAAATGTGCTGTGGCTTCGCTTTATTGTAGGTGGCCTCAATGGAGGGCACAGACAGAAAGACACAGCCTGAGGCCTGATGTGCCTTTGACCAGAGGTCAAGGCTGAGTATTCCAGTCTGAGTGAAACAAACAACACTGGAACTTGATTTCTCCTGGAGTGCCGGCTCAAGTGGTCAGATGAGGATTTGGGAGGAAGTGTGGACCAGTTTGTGTCTGGAGGTCGGATGACAACCTGTGGGATACCGGTTCTCTCTTCCCATGTGTGCTCTAGGGTCTAAGTCAAGCCTTAGGCTCGGTAGCAAGGACCTTACTTGCTGAGCTGTCTTGCTGGCCCCACACTAGCCCTCCCCTTCTCCCACATTCCTTACCTTTACCTTCTATTATTATTGTATGTGTTTGGGGGAGGGGTCCACAGCATGTGTCAGTTCTCTTCCTCCACACTGCGGATCAGGTTCTGGTCATCAGTCCTGGTGGCCGCTGAGCCATCTCCCTGGTCTTTAGTGGTGGGGGTGGAGTCCAGACTGACAATCTAACGGAGTACTTAACTGAATGTGGTCTTCAATTCCCAATCCTCCCAAGAGTCGGGATGACCAGTGTGTGCTACTGCAGCCAGCTTACCCCTTTGTGAGTTAAATTCAATCTCCACACAGCATCACTGCAAATTGTTTATTAAAACACAAAGCAATGGACAGTGAAAACATCCTGACTTCTTACTTTTTGGTGGGAGTGGGTGGGGCATGGAAGGGATAGAGACGGATGGAGACAGCCCAGAAGGAGCGACAGCTCTACCTACCCCTGCTGCTTTCCTGGCCAGCCAGGTTCAAGGTCCCTCACTACACCTTGCCACGCTGCTGTAGATGCATGGCGTGGCCGAGTCAGGCTGGCCTCGCAGGGAGAGATGGAAAGAATAAAGCGCTACAAAGGCTAAGGACTTGACGCCTGCTCTCCAGAACTGGATTCCACACAAAGCAGCCAAGTTCATACTGAGGGACAAGCCAGGCTGGGCCAACAGTGGTTGAAGAGGCTACCCTGAGCTGAGAATGGACAGCCATCCAATCCTGGGGGAACTTTGAGAAAAGGTAACGTTCCGTAACTCCAATGAAGGAACTAATCCAGGGTCAAATTTCTTTTCATTCCCTGGATCATGGCACACCAGGAAAGAGAAGAGCTAAGAATGTCTCTTTTCCTAGTTTTGCCATGACATCTCTCCTTGCCAAGTCTCCCCTCCCACCTGGCACCGTTGAGGCTTCCTGACAGTTGTCCTTTGAAAGGACGGGAAACGCACTCCAGTTTGTTGTTGTTTCCCTCAGACTGAAATAAAGCACGAAGCTCAAAATAGAGGTGAGGATGGAGTTCTGCTCTTCCCGATGCTGCGTGCTCCCGTCACACAAGACTGCTGGATGTGAGCGCCAAGGCTTCTCTGCCAGCTTCCACAGGCACTACTGTTCCCGGCCCCTTGGTTTTACACTCCTGAGAGAAGCCCATCCCAAGAGATGCGCTCTGTTCTTTTCCTGCCAAGCCAACCAGTCCCCAAGTCTGCTCTTACCACGATGATCTGGCCACGGAGAGCAAAGGAGGCAAAAGCAGCCCAGGAAAGACACATCGGCCGGCCAGCAAGCCATACACATACAAAGGAACTGGCCCTCCCTGGCAACTGACCACAGCACTACGCTAGTCAGCTACCATCATCAGGAAACCTAGCCCTTGCTCCTCTCCTGTGTTGGAGAATCTAACAGTTTTAGTTCCACCTGGAGGATAAAGCTGCCCTGAGCTCTCTGCGTGAGCAGTAAGGCTTCTTTGCAATTTTCTTAGCACTCTTTGATCCCTAATTACATCTTCCCTAGAGGAGAGGCTGAACTCTTCTGCCATCTCTGAGCAGATCCTGGGTGTCTGCAGTCTGTCTGTGTATCTTCAGTCTCACCTGAGAATCACCTTCTTCAGAGGCCACAGCAGGAGACCCAAAGTCACCTCCCTAGCTGTCTTTTAACAGCAGAAGCATCTGTTAGGTCTCTCATTTGAAAATGCTCACATGCTCTCCTAGGTCTTTATAGAGTCACAGAGAAGTGTCACATGTGGTGGCCACAACTCCATTAAGGTTCCCCAAGGCAAGAAGACACTTGAATTATGTCGGAGTAGGCCAGCAAGGAGGGGGAGAGAAAGGGAAACAGCCCACAGCAGGGACTATCAGACCCCTGCCCAGACCTGAATCTAGAGGGGATGCCCACCTGACTCAGAGCAGGAGAGGAAAAGGCACTGTGCTGACCGGGGCTGACCAGTTCCCAGGGAGGAGAGAGAACCCACTGACTCCCTACTGACTCCTCCCTGGACTCCGAAAGGTGAGCCAGTTTCTAAGAAGAGGGCTCTGAGTGCTAAGAGAAGGAAATACTGCGGCTGTTTTCTCAGATCCTTAGCTAAGACTCTAGACCAGGCCAGGCTTTCCCAGCAGAGGCGGGAATGAGACAAGAAGGAGAAATTCCTTAAAACAGAAGCTTCTCAAAATTAAAAAGTCAAACCACAATTCTAAAACTGCTCCCAGCCACACAACGCAGGAGTCAAACACAGCTCAACCCTACCCATCTCACTGAGGTTCACGTGACCCTGGGATCTCCTACTCAGCAGGAGCAGGAAAAAAAGGTCACATACTTAGTCAACAGGCAGTGCCTCTCACACGATGGGCCCTTGAGGGCTGCCTTCTAAACTGCCAGATCTGTGGGTGTCTAGTGAGCAGCTCCTCCTCAGGACTGCAGACTTTCCAAACAACAGATTTAATGGTTTAGGGGACATGAGTCCCACAAACCATTTCTTGGCACAATACTTAAGATAGTTTGAATAAGACCTAAAGCAAGCAGGCAGAGGCCAGCTGGCCCCTGACTGACCTCATCCACACTGAACCTGCAGACTCAACCCAGCTGTCCTCAATTGCTCCTCCCAAAACATTCACAGAGCCACCCTCTGCTATCTTGTCCTTCTCTCTACATCCCGGGCCAGAGGATAGCTCAAAACAGAACCCCTGAGCCTCTCCAGCCCACTCCCCGACTGGCACCACTCACAGCTCCCAATCCCAGGCAAACTCCTTGTTCTAGCTCAAAACACAGAGGGGAACAAACAGTGCAAAAAGCAACATGAACAATGGAGTCATTCTTGACACACACAATACGAAAATAAAAATAAAGCCTGCCCCACCCAACCCCTTTAACCCAAACCTCCCGTACCTACATCATCTTGGAGGAAGGGAAAAGCTTTCAAGTTCAACGAGAAGCAGCTCTTAGTAGCTGGGCGGGCTTGGCTTAGGGGAATCTACCCCAGCCCCTGCCACACTCCTTTCCTTCTGTTTCGTGGCTTCCCTTTTAGTTTTGTCAGCTACAGAAAGATGTTCCTTCCGTTTAGACACAACTGGAGGAAAGCCAGTAGACCCTGTCCCTATCCCTCTGGGAAGGGGTGGGCTTGGAAACAGAGGCAGAAACCGAGCTGCTTGGCTTACAGTACCATTAGGAAATGGCCCCAGGAGTCAGGGTTTCCTTCTGCGACTCTGAGTCACCAAAGGGATGGGTTGGGGTGAGAAAGCAGGACCCCTCCCTCCCCAGAGACCCAGGCAAACAAGGCAACGAGAGGCAGCTGTTCTCCCTCTTCTCCTTTAATGTGCTGACAGTGGCCCATAGGTTTGTAAATAGTGATGGACCAGGACCCACAGCCACTGGCAGCTGCCCCATTAGTCAGGACATCTGCTGCCCAAGGCAGGTCGTCCCCAAGACCGGTAGTACCTCATCCTGTAGAAGCAGGACCTTTGCAAGCCCTCCAGGAAGTGCTCCTGACAGCAACTTCAGGCCACAGCCGTGCACTGCCAACTCAGTACCCTAGGGCTAGCCTGAGTCACAGAGAAAATAGACGACAGTTCTCAAATGACTGAGTGCTGGCCTGGAGTCACCATTAGAAGCCAAAGTCAAGACATGGCCCAAGAGCTACCACATCACACAGCTCAAATGTCTGATAAGGCAGACCTAAAATTTAAACACATTCAGAAATATGGGCCTGGCCTGAGACTGACACCGCTCCAACTCAAGCTGAGCAAACCCCGCTGCTTCTGACCTAGAAAACCCCTTCCATGGCAGCTGGGCTGTCCCTCACTGTGCCTAACTGACAGACAGATGAAGGTGACCAAAAGAAAGATGGGGGACACAGAAACTTCATCTCCTACAGAGGTGTTTACTGGGAATTTGAGACAGACACTTTGATGCTAAAGTTAGACATTCAGAGCCTCCAGAACTACGGCCGACGAGGAGTCTTTCAGTCCCATCGTACTTGGATGGAACTTAACTGCTACTGGACGGGGAGGAGAGGGCAGCAGAGCGTACTGTTCTGATCAATGAGGAAAACAGCTGGGCTGGTGCAGCCAGTCTCAGTTCTTTGGGGTGACTCTAGGCATAAGCCTAAACTAGCTGAAAGAGGACAGAGGACACGGGGACAGATGGACATTAGATTCTGGACATTCTAAACAGTGGTCAGTCACTTAGCAGGGCTCAAGTCTCTGAGGTTGCTAACATAAGCCTTTTCTAATCCAAAGACCAGAAGAGACTTTTAAGGTCAAGTGTTCTGTTGCTGCAGGCTGGAAAGCATCCCTGTCCCCTGGCAACACGACCCTACGGAGGGCCAGTGAGAGCTGCTGGCTCAGGAACTCAGGGAGGGAGGTACCAACAAGTGAGGTGGTGGAGGGTCAGACACCCCAGCAGAGAGAACGCCAATGTCCTATCTCCTGCCCAGTTTTGACAATGACTTAGCTCTATGGTTGAGAAGTGAGAAATTTCAGATGAACCAGAGTAAGAGAAAAATCGAGAAGAAATCAAATCCTCAACAGGCACTGAAATCAAAACCATTTGTTGAGTAACGAGCTGTAGGTGATCTGAGGATCGACACACACTAGTCGTCCTGGGCACCAGATGGCCCTCTAACTGGCCACACCAAGATGGGATGACAATGAAGGGGCGTGAGGCGGAGCCGTCCACAGATCAACCTAGGAAGGCTTCCCAGGAAGGACACACTGACTCTTTTCCAATCCTTTGCTTTTTCCTGTCCTTACCTCCACGCACATACTTGGAATACCATGAATTCTGAAACCACATTTGGACATAAACTCAGAACACACCCAACTCCCACTGAGGTCTTTCCAGGCTAGGTGACATTTTCCCGCTGTTTGTTAATGTCTAACCTAAAAAACCAGGAGCTGTGACTGCTCCGAGTTCAGAGTCCTCTCTACTAGGTATATATATAGTGAGGATCCTTGGAGAAAAAGGATCCACTCACCTAAGTACCCCATAGGAAAAGAGCGCTGGGGGCCAGCTAGGCAGAGTAGGACTGAGCAGCTCTGCGGCCAATGTTGGTGGGTCGACCCCACTCACACTGCTTCTCTTATCTCTTTTCGTGTGTGTGTGTGTGTGTGTGTGTGTGTGTGTGTGTGTGTGTGTGCGCGCGCGCGCGCGCGTGTGTGTGTGTGAGTGTGTGCTGTTTGACTTGGTTTCTCTTTTGCAAAACACTGTGAAGAATACAGAAACCAACATGGCTGGTTTCTTTCCCCTCCCATCCACCCTGCTGAGGATGGTCATTTGTTCTCACAAGCGGCAGAGGCAGAAGAGGGTTGGAATGAACACTCCGAAGGCCACCAGAATAGGAAACATGAGGCTGCTGTTGTCCGAGGCGTAGGGGTTAGGTGTGCGGGGGCCTGACTGCACCCTGTTCTTGTTGGTCTGTCTTTTGAGATTAGACCCCTCATCATATTCTTCCTCTTCCTCCTCCTCTTCTTTCTTCTCCAATCCTGGATGAGGCTGCAGCTTTGGCACATCTAATAAAAACGAAAGAAAATACCCTGTAAGTACACTAAGACCCAGAGCGTTTCCATGAGACCATTCAGAGCAGTGAATGAAGCACACTGGAGAGCCCTGTGATCTAGCCAGGGCCCATAGGAAGGGAGAAAGTCTCAACCTCAACAGCAGAGCACAGGAGCAGTGGTCACACGGCAGTTATACTAAGACAGTAGTGTAGGGCCTTCCTCATGGGAAGGTTACTGCCCCTTCCTGCCTTACTTCTTCAAAACTCCAAGAGGCCACAATAGGCAGGGACAGTGATCTGACAATTAAAACTTATTTCAAAGTCTTCCTCGTCCTTCTCTATGTCCACATTCCTTCTGACACAGACACTGAAGGGCTGATCTACGAGGCTCAGGTTCCCAGACTCACCATGCCTCTGCCCTGACTCCTGTGGAACCCAAGCAGAGCCTGTGTAAAGTATCACCTTCCTAGAAGATACGGATCAGCACTGAGCAGGGAAGGAAGGTATCAGCACAAGGACCAGGGCTAACGGGATGGCGCCATGCTGGAGAGCACTGGCTATTTTTGCAGATGACCTAGGTTCAGTTCCCAGCACCCACATGGTTGCTCATGCCACCATGGCATAACCGAAGTTCTAGTTTCTCTTCAGAGCTCTGAAAACACTACACACGTGATACATATACAACACACACACTAACACAGTTGCACAAGTACATGCCAAGCACATGCACACTGATAAAATACACATAAAATAAGTCTAAAAAAATTAAGGCTACGATAAGACAGGAAATAGCACAGAGAAAAGACAGAGGACAAAACCCAGTAAGATCAAGCTCTCCCTGCAAAAATCAGCTGGAAGGCCGGTCGGCAGGCAGAGTAATTAAACCCTGAGCAAGAACTCTATCAAGAGTGATCCAAGGAGACACTGACAGTGAGCGTTACCTTGGTGTACTGTAGCAACACAACCAAGCCACAGGGACGCTTATGTTTGTCTTTTTCTCCAAAGGACTAGAGCCCAATCCACAAATGAAACAGACATATTTCAGATAATTCTAGGACGTGTGTGTGTGTGTGTGTGTGTATGTGTGTGTGTGTGTGTGTGTGTGTGTGTACAAGTTGTGGGGTCAGTTCTCTCTGTCTAGCATGTGGGTCCTAGGGAACATATTTAGGTCACCGGTCTTAGCAGTGGGTGACTTCCCAATGAGCCCTCTTGCCAGTCCGCAGGTGATTCTAACCGAGTAAAATAAGGGTGGGGACTCCGAAAGGAGCCATCCCAACTCATAGTGCGGTTTACAATCTGTCACAGAAGCAGGGTGTGGGGTCACACCTTTACTCCCAACACTAGGGAAACTGAGTCAAAAACAACAGCTTGGTCTACACAGTGAGTTCCAGGACAGGCAGGACTAGAGAGACTCTATCTCAAGGGGAGGAAAAACAAATGTTGTCAAAGACCAACTGTTGATTAAACAGGCAGGATGAACAGACCTGACTTTAACCCTTTGTGGCCAGCACTATGTGAAACTTTGTCCCTATTCATCTGACTCTGAGTTCCCCATAATTTGGTTTTAAATATTTCCAAAATAATGACCAGCCAAATTACCTCAAGCACTCATCAACCATATCCTTCAGTGCTAGACAAGAAGCAGAAGTAACCCTGGGTTCGGTCCCCAGCTCCGAAAAAAAGAAATTAAAAAAAAAAAAAAAAAGAAGCAGAAGTAAAATCCTGACTTACCGTCTACTGTCCCAGCCATTATGTAGAGTGCACAGACTTTGGGATTGTCATAGTACCCCTAGGAGAGAGAAACGCACAGTCAGGCCACGGGGCAGCAAACACCTCCATCTCCCTTCGACGAGAGGCACAGTGACTGTTACCTTGACGAACTCGATGTAGAGCTTCCCAGTGAAGGTAGACACCTCCCCCTGGACACTCAGCTTCCCCTTTCTGATGCTCATGGGGATGATTTCATCATGAGCCGTGCTGTGGCCAACACGGTCAAAGATGTCTAAGTCTTTCACCACAACATGGCCATTTAATCGGACATCAAATACCTTCCAGGATTAAAAAAGAAAAGACAAATGTTAACACCACCAGCTTCAAATCCTGTCAAGAAGTTAGACACTATGTACCTGCTTGGGCTTCATAGCTTAAGTTATGGCTCTGGATATACTCCAAGGTGGCTGCAGTTCTTCACCAGAGCCAACAAAGTCACAACCCTTTACTGCCAAGGTTTTCCATGCTGGCCTTACAGGGGGACAGGAGACAGGAGAGCACCAGGGAAAACAATTGGGGGATAAGCTGCTGAGAATCAAGGAAGGAAGTGAGCAGAAGGTTCCTAAGAGTACCAGTTTTGTTACCAACCCCAAGACTGGTAGAGCCGATAGGCAAGGGGATGCAGCTTCTCTAGGTGGGAGGATCCGATTTTCCCTTGGAGCTCACAGTTCCTCCCTTATGAGGAGGCCCACAGGTTTCTACTCTGGCCTCAGAGGACTGAAGTGTTCGAAAGCAGCGGTGTGTCACTGGTCAGGTAGGAAGGAACCTGAGCACCCTCACCTTCTGCTGAGACTGTGCGAAGTAAACCTCAGCAAACTTCAACACCAGCACATAGTCCCCCTCCTCCTTGACAGGTACTTCGTAGCCAAAAGTCTCTTCATTGTACCGCTCTGTCTGATAGAGGATCTGGTCCTCTGGGGTGGAGCGCAGGATTGGCAGTTTCATGCCATAGTCTGAGGCTAAGGAGAACACAAGGAGAAGCACGTCAGAGGCAAGACAAGGAGTAGCGAGGACCGCCAGAGCATTTCCAGGGCAGCACTCTGATAACTCTCAGTGAAGGGCCACGCTCTCTGCATCTGGTTCCAGAGAGAGTTCACACAAAGACAAGAATCAGATGGCTGCTGACACGGAGGAGAAACATCAAAGAAACCAAACAGCAATCACTTCAACAGAACCTTACACGTAGTTCCTGGGCATGCTGGGAAAAGGGTGGAAACAAGTGAGTCTCGTTCTTGACATGAAGGGAACGGGATGCTGCAGAGTTCTTCAAGGAGAGTCGTGGGGAAAACCTCCAGAGACCACTGAAAAACCAGCAACTCTAATCGGTTCAAAGGAGTTTTCTCAGTCTAAACCAACCTGGATTATCCACTCTCACTTTTACGTTTACTACATCACTCACTACATATAATAACTAGCTGTGCTTGCTGCTGCTGCTGTTGCTGCTGCTGCTGTTGCTGCTGCTGCTGCTGCTGTTTTTCAAAATTTTTATTCAAAAGGTTCCTAAGTTGGCAAAGATAAACAGGCTCCTAAAGGAGAGGAAGGAGTCCTGCAACTTCCTCCCGATGCAGCTACCTCACATGCCAGACTGAGAACTCACCTCCGCTGCCCTCCCCTCACCACTGCCTCGGTTAAGCAACAGGAGAAATGTTCTACCAAGGCTCAGCACAGTAGCCACTTGGATAAAGCACTGTACAGCGGCAGGGCCAGCGTGACAAGGAGCGCTGCACCCTGCACAGAAGTCTGCCTCGAGACACTTGCTGGTCTCCAGAGCCGCCTCCCCGTTTCTAGGGCTGACAAGGGTAAAGGAATCCTCTACAGCCCCAGTCCTCTCGGTAACAAGTTGTAAATGTGCCCCCCACAAACAAAACAAACTAAACTAGGATCTTTCCAAAGACATACCACCCTCCAGTCCCAAGAGAAGAATACTCATGCATCTGACAGGGACAATCCTGACGGGTGCTTTTCGCATACACACACAGTGAGGCTTGCCAACATCCAATAAAATCTCCCCCAGACTACTTCAGGAGTGTGCCTTTTCTCTGCACGAACTGAAGATTTTAAGTCCGCCTTCCACCTGAAGACACCTGACACCTGATTCTTTGACAGATGGGCAGACCAGCCATGACTACACTACCCTGAGGTGTCTGAGCTTATCTGAGTCACTACCTAGAACATAATGCTATAGTGCTATCCTCCAGGTCACCATCATTTCAAAGGAAAAGGACCCGACAAAAGGTGAAAGATGAACTCATAGTCACAATGACTAAGGTCAAGTCCTCAAAAATATAAACACACGTGTTAACAGTTCCTGTAAGTGCCATTAGCCTTGTGATCAGCTGCACACAGGAGACAACAGGACAGGAAACTTGCTGTAGTTTTGTCCTCAGACTCTTCTCCCTGTGTCTCCTCAGGAAATCAAGACGCACGCACGGCTTATGCTTACAAAGGATGTGAGCTAACACGCCCCAGCTCCTTCCCAACTGGCTACTTCTCTTCCAACTGGGTGCCAAGAGTTTCCTTCTCCCAGGAGGGCTGGGACTCCTGCAAATCTGGAACGTTAGCTAGATTTTGTTTATTGATACACAGAAAATGCTGTTCCTGTGTGGACCCCTCACCCCCCAATGGAAAACTTGAGAAGTCAGCAGCGGTGCTGTCTGTAGCAGTCTCGGTTCCACAGCTTAGAAAACTGCCAAGTGAGCAAGACTTACACAGTTGGGATTAGGTTTAACTGGTTTCCCTTTAAGCCCAAGTGGCTGTCCTAAGAGATCTGCCATGAAGTCCCAAGAGACAGAGTAGCAAAACCAGGGTTTTTCTTCCCTCATTAGCCTTTATACACTGACAGCTAAACAGGCTCCTTTCATAGACTGCGTGTACAGTCGGCACGCTGCTGAAGCTGGCACAACACTGCTCAGTTAACCAGAAAGGAAGGAGGCCAAAGGCCTATGTTCTATCTGCTCTGAGGGCAGCCAGGCTCTGGAAAACCCAACCCAGCCTCAGAGTAAGACAGGCCTGGATTTGAACCCTGACCCTACCAGCTCCTATTGATGCTGAACTAGTTGTTTCTTTTCGGTCCATTTCCTCAACTACAGTATGGGGTTATCACCACCCCACAGAACTGCAGAGGCGGGAGACACCTGGAAGAATCTTAGCAGATGGTCCCTCGAGGGGACAGACAGAAGATAAACAGGCAGAAATGCCCGCTGGGCAGACAGGCAGTGAGCATTAAAAAGAACACCTCTGCTCTGGGAGTTTAGAAAACAGGGTAGCAAGCCCAGCACAGGAGGCAAGGCAGACAGAGCGCCATGAGCTGCAGGTCAGGCAGGTCTACAGAGCTAGTCTCAGGCAAGCAGGGCTACACAAAGAGTTCTTGTCTTAATAAATAAATATGAAAACATTAAAAGGAGGTAATGAAATGAATTAGAAAGCCACAGATGAAAGGAAAATCTGCATCCAGCAGGAACATGTGGGAAGCACCCACCATAAAGTACCAAGTACACCTATGACCCCAGACTCAGGAGGGTGCCACAAATTCAAGGCCAATCTGGACCAGGATGAGACCTTGTTTAAAAACAAATAAATGAATTGCTTCCTCTAGTCCCCGACACTAGATTCTTTTTCTCAATCATTTCTTTTTCAAGAAAGGTTAATTTCTGATCATTTATGAGGAATGATAGAGGCAAGGAACCTATGACCTGAACCCTCTACCTGTAAACGTCAAGAAACATTCCCACTAGCAACGGAATAGCAACAGAACTCTACACAAACCTCTGGCCATCAGCAAACCATGACTCTCCCACCTCCCTTCTGCCTCATACCCCACCGAGCTCTTACCTCCTCAAGGCTAAATCCTTCCTTAGCCAAAAGGCAGCCCCCAAAAGGGTCCACTTTAGGGTTAAACAGTAAGTCACCTGACCGGCTCAGGTCTCCAGATATTTCTCCCTCTGGACACCCATTCTGACCTACTTTTAATTTCATGTAAAAGGTCACCAAACGGCGAAGAAAGAAAGGACAGTAGCAGCATTTTACCCTCCTCTGGCCAGCAGACCTGTGAGAGGCACCTAACATGTGACAGTGTGACTGTCGGGAAGGAAGACAAGGCTCAGGGCAGTAAGCAAGGTCCTCGAGCCATAAATTCTAGAGGGGTTGGATCTCCTTAAGAAAAGAGTGTCCCCTAAACCAAGCCAAGAACTCTGTGACCTGTACGTATTATAAAATACTCAATAGCAGGATCTAGTCATCACGGGCAACCAAATCAAGAATCTGGAGAGTCAGGCCTGGTACAAGCCTGTGATCCCAGCACTTGGGAGGTAAAGACAGAATAATCAAGAGTTCAAGGTTATCCTAAGGCTACATGGTTAAGTTTGGGACTAACCTGGGCAAACTGAAACCTTGTCTCAAGACAAACCAACGTCAAAGCCCCCCCCCCCCCCCCACGCACACCATGTGGCAGCACTGTTTACAGTAGTACTCCCATCTGCTGAACTGAAGCACTCGGTATAAGATGCCTTTCCACGCTGTGAACACTAGCCATCCCAGGGCAGAAGAGAAAGCCAATAAACATTTATCAAGTGCCGTTAGGAGCATAAGCCACTGGGTGGGTACCCCAGGCCACTCAGTTACAAGAATGCTGAACTACTAAGAATGCAAGTTCAAAATCAGGCCAAACCCTTATCTGGACTAAGCTGGCAACAAATCTCTGAACTCACTCAACAGAAAATGAACTTTCCTCAGCGCTGCAACAGTGTTACAGCCATGTGGGAAGGCACGAGGGCCAGAGCTCCCAATCAGCATAAATAGCTACATGAGACAAGGGTCTCCAAATAAGGGGCACACCCTGATCCGGAGAGGGAAAGGCGTGTGAGCAGCTGCTCTTCCCTTGGCAAGGCCAACTCCTCAGCACAGAAGAAACTAGAAAGCTGATGGCTAAGGGGAAGCATAAGCTTATCTGGGGCCTACACCTGATGCCAGGAAGCACTGCACTGCTCTTAGGAAACTGTAAGTTCTAATACACGCTAGCCCAAGCCACAGTAGTGTCCCCCACTCTTCTTTCTCTCCATGCCTTAGTGCCAGCCACACCCAAACAAGCAGACAGTCTGGGGCAGGGGGCCTTCATTTCTGCATCACCCCAAATGCTAGTGTCCAAACTGGGATTACACTATGAGGAGTCTGGTAGGACACCCCAACACACACATACACGCACACACACACCTGGGATTACACTATGAGGAGTCTGGTAGGACACCCCAACACACACACATACACACACACACACACACACACACACACACACACACACACACACCCCTCTGGGATAACACTATGAGGAGTCTGGTAGGAGACACACATACACGCATGCACGCACCCACGCACATGTTCTGGCCTCCAGGGAACTACAATCCAAGGACACAAGAGCCTGGCTGGCTACCGAGCACATCAAAACTAAATCACCTGTACCAACAACTTAAAAGCAGGGTTTCTGAGTAAGAGCGGAACCAGGACTAAAGATGACAATCTTCGGTCTTCTGTACTGGGGACCCAACAGTAGCACAATGGAGCTAGTGTAAAGCTGGGTATCTGAATGAAGAAACCAGCTGCAACTGCTCTCACCACCATTATCTCAAGAGGCAAAGTCCACCAACTGTCTGGTTTCCTCAGGAGCTCCTTCCTCTCTGCCCACAATCATGAGGAAAGAGAAGCACCAGCAACAGAGGCAGTAATGACCCTGCTGTTACAAAGTCTGGCTTTGGCTGCCTGATCTGGAGCCCTGACTCAGCGGAAACCAGGTTCCTGGGACCTACATGCCAGGGGACCTACATGCCAGGTCTAAATGAATTCCAGGACACAGAACTACAGAAAACAGCCCCATGCACCAAGGTCCTTACATGTAAAAAAGCAATCAATTCTGGTTTCTTGTGTGAAACAAACTCTCACATTGTAGCCCTGGAATTCTGGCTGACCTGGAGCTCCCTATGTAAACCAGACTGGCCTTCAACAATCAGGGAGGGACTTGCCTGCCTCGGCCTCCCAAGTGCTGAGATTATAGGTGTGTGCCACCACATCCAGATAATACACACACAACAGAACTCTCAGGACACAGAAACTAAGTCAAATCCTTCAGTAAAGCTAAAAGAGCCACATACAGACACTGAAAAGAAGACCTGTTGTCCAGAAAGGCATATGGCCAACTAGGCGGCCTCGGCACCCAGTATACAGCATCAATCTCCCAGAACATGAAATAAGGAATATCTTTCCTTTAACTTTTAAAGTTTTATGTGTATAGCGTTCGGCCTGCATATATTCTGTGTGTGCACATGTGTGCCTGGGACTATGGAGGTCCGAGAGCACACTGGATCCCTGGGAAATGCAGTTACAGACAGCCTTAGTGTTTGGGTCCTCTGGAAGAATGTTCTGTCACTCTTAACTGCCAAGCCAGCTCTTCAATCCCCGAATTTCCTTCTAAACCTGTCTTTCAATCCTACCTGTGGAAGAACCTAGAGTAGTTTTCTCCAAAGAATGGATTGTGGGTAACCTCTAACAGAAGCGCCTGGGGCAGAACCCAGCCAGTTAAGTGAAAGAGAAAAGTTTGTTGACTAGGTCTAGAGACGGTCCCCAGGGACCTGTTTTTTAACCATCTGCCCCTCGGGATTTTCATTTGGCCACTGTAAACTGTAAAAACCACTTTCCCCCCTAAACTGGAATCATACTTCTTGGATCACCCGGGGGCGTGGGGGAGGGTCATTGGAATACGCAAACCTTACATAGGTTGACCTCATGGGCAGGATGGAGTTTCAATATACCGACACCCGACGGGTGGCTCTTACTTTTAAGCATACAAATTCCAAAGGAAGGTAGGGGTGGGTGCCACCGCCAAACTTTCCCGGACTATCCCCTTCGAAGATCCTCTGCTCTTCTGGCTAAGAATCAAGCCCCACTCCCGGAGAAAGGGGCCCGGGAAGCGGGTGATTTATGGGTGGGCAAGAATCTACTGGAAATCGTCGCGATGGTAGAGCAGTGGGAATCGGTGACCTACAACCTGCGAGGCCTCCAGGAACCAGGCAAAAGGCCACCCCTGGCCTTTACATTCCCAGCTTGGGTGGGATGAGGGGCTGAGAAAAACGCCAGGATGAAAGATCTAAATATAACTTCTCGCCAACTCTATGCCTCGATGGGATCTCGGTGGCAGCTTCGAGCCGGAGCTAGGCCCTGGGCTCTAGCCGGGTCCCTGGGAGACCTGCAGAGAGAAACTTCGTTCCAAGGATGTGGTCTCGCGGTCGAGAGGAAGGGGCTCGAGGCCCGCGGCGGCGCCCTGCTCCCAGGCCGCGGATCCCAAGGCTCGGCCGAGGGGCTCTCACCTCGGCCCACCCGGCCTTCCAGAGGGTCCTTGCGGAAGTGGATCCCGTGCACGTCCACATGCGCCTCGCCGCCTGCGTTCACTGCCCAAATGACGCTCTCGGGCAGTCCGGCCCCAGCGGCGCCGGCCACGCCGAGCCCCCGATCCCGGAGCTCCGGCGGCAACAGCAGCAGCAGCAGCAGCAGCCGGAGAAGCGCCACAGCGGCTCCCTCGGCTGCCCGGGGCTTCAGCATGGCGGCCACCACTGCGGGGGCAGCCCCTGCCGACCCTCGTCCTCGGCCGGCCGCCAGGCCGCCCCCGACTCAGTAAAACAGCGCCACGGACCGTTCTGCCTCAGCAACCCGGGACATGTCGCTCTCGGGCCTCCTCCTCAGCCTCGGGTGCCGCCTCCCACCTCAGGAACAACCTACCCCTCCGCCCAGCCCTCAGCCTGGAGGCTTCGACCAATCAGGGCGCGGCCCTCATGAATTACCCACCACCCTGCCTAGAGCGGCCCTCCTATTGGCTATGGTGTTCGGAAAGGGGCGTGGCCGAGCCCAGGCTCCGGCCCAACCACCGGGCACGAGAAGCAGCGCGCGCAGAGGGAGGGAGTTCGGTTGAAGCGGCGGTTCCATGCGGAAGTGGCGGGTGCAGCGCCCAGGCCGCCCCGGAATCCCACATCAGACTAGGAAAGGTGGCCTGGGTGGGGAAGATTTAGAGAAGGGCGCACTGACACGTCGCCAGCACTTCCGGTGCTCTAGATCTTGGGACCCAGTCAGCTCCGAAGGGGGCGTTGCTGCCTTTTCCAATCCCCCCCCTCCATTTTCCCTCAGAAAGCAAGAGCACAGGCTCTAGCAGGGGAAACAGTGGCTTGTCCCCGTGTGGATCATAGGAGCCAGTCTCTCCCTGGGATGCCATTTGTACAGGTGGCAGGACGCGAGTCCCACGAGGGTAAGGTCCCGCCCTCACCCCTTGGCAGGCGCGTGGTGTGTGGTAGCGTCCGGGAGGCCGTCCAATCAGAATGCTCCAACGCAGCGGAAACGCGTGGCCGTTAGGGGAGGGGGCTCCAGGATGCCTACGTCTCCATGGCGACGGTCTCGGGAGGGCTTGAGAACCTGAGTGGAGTTAAGGCTTCCTCCTCCCCCTGGTGCCGGGACTACCTGAGGCTGGCGCGACCCGAGATCCCTCCTTTGGCATTTCTCCCGGCGCTCTTCTACATTAGCGTCCATGCCCTTGGGTATCTGCCCCAAGCTCCCATTTTTCGGACACAGCCAAGCGGAGGAAATGAAATCATTTGTTCCATATGTGCTTATCCTTGTCCGTACGACAAAAGTTGTCAGATTATGCCGACGAAACATAGGAAGCCCGGTTAATTTTGATTTTTGAGGTTCTTTTATTTAAAAAAAGGAACATAGAAAATAAAAACTCTGGGCACGGTGACACCAGGTGACACATTCCTGTATTCTCAGGGCTCGTACTCGGGAGGTTGAAGCAGGAGGATTACCAGGAGTTTTAAAGGCCAGCTTGGGCTACAAGAGTGCGCCCCTGTCTCAGAATTAAACAGGCGGCTGGAGAGATGGCTCAGCGGTTGACAGCGCTAGCTGCTCTGGCGGAGAATTGCTCCCAGCGCCCACGTGGCTGCAAAGCATGGGTCGCGCGGTCTTCTGACCTTCATTACGTGTCGGTGACACATAGACACACGTGTATTAAAGCCCTGCTTTGGGATTGCCAAGGCCCAGGTCAATGTTTTCTTTAAATCCTCAGCACTCTCTCAGGACAGGTGACCTTGACAAAGTGACGGGAGCTACAGTTTGGGGCTGAGCCCAAGCTGGGTTCTGTTCCTTTCTTTTAGATCTTTGAGCCTTTGCTGACCTGAAACGGAACTGACACCATCCCCCTAGCCCTGCACCGCTCTTTTGGGAAACTAGGGTTGAGCTCAGCATCGTGTGTGTGTGTGTGTGTGTGTGTGTGTGTGTGTGTGTGTGTGTGTGTGTGTGTACACGCGTGCGCGTGCTAGGCTTCTACCCCTGAGGTGTATCCCCAGACTTCAGTTATTTTCTTTGAGTCAAAACAGTTATTCTCTTGCTAAGTTGTCTAGGCTGGCCTCAAATTCCTGATCTCCCTGCTGCAGCCTTCAGAGTAGCTAAAATAACAGGTCCGTGCTACCTTGGCCCAGCTAAAAAATATGCTTCTCATGGAAAAATGCAGGCAAACACGGAAGGGAACTTGAAAAAGATCACACACCCATCCAAGGCCAATATTAGGACCGTAGCCAAGACGGGTCCTGACAGCAGGTTCTCTACAACCATTTGTTCCCACACATCTGAATCTCACAACCACCCCGGAAGGCTGAAAAACAGGAAATGTCCCCCGTTTTATGGATGAGAAACTTAAAAAGTTGAAGGTTAAGTAATTTGTGTAAAACCACACAACAACTTTCAGCTTCAAACCCACTTACACTGTGAGCTTGGCTGCTTATGAGGCCATATTTGATGCAAATTAACAGCTCTACCAGGTGTCTCTTATGTTACCTGGGTAAGGAATGCGCCTCTCGGTGCCTCAGTTTCCCCCCCTCTGAAAAAGAATAATTGTATACATGTCATAAGACTGTGAGATATAAAAGATACATGCACACACATGCGCGCGCGCACACACACACATTAAGGGAAGAGAATCAAAAATGCTTTTCAAAAAGTCTTTTGTAAACAGGGGGTGTGGGGGAGGCACCTAGGTACATGCCACAGCTTGGGTGCGGAGTTCAGAGGAAAACATTCAGGAGTCGGTGAATTTCATCATCAACTGTCAGGCTTGGTGGCAAATGCCTGCACACCCTAAGCTGTCCTACTGCCTCTTCTTCTAATTTTAAGACAAAGCCAGGCCAGCCTCAAACTCAGGATGTAGCTGTCTGTTGCTGAGGACAGCAGCTGGTCTCTACCTGCTAGGCTACCTTGCCAGTCCAAGAGCATCGTGTGACCACGGGCTAAGTGTCAATAAATAAGTCTTAAGTGTTTGGGGTGTCGGGGCACAGAGACCTAGATTCAAAGCCTGCTTCCACTTTTTAGAGCTATGTGGAACTTGGGGAGTCCTTTCTCCCCTCGGAGCCCCAGCTTCCTCTATAGATGCCATTAGAACTTTCAGAAACCCTTAGCAGAGGGCCTGGCTCATAGATGGTATTTAGTACACAGTAGCTATTAATCATACAAGAAGAAATAATTACAACCTCGTGCTGGCAATCGAATAGTAGAAAAGGCCCCCAGTGAACACCCCAGGGTAACGAGTTGGGAAAAACCCTTCTGCCCCAGGGAGGGAAAAGCCAACAGGAACCAGAGTTCAAAAGTGAGAAATGAAAGCAGCTGTTGGTGAGCCCCCAGAGGCAACTTCACCTTGACCCACAAACATGAAAGGAGGCGTGTCTTCCGGTAGAGATAAGAATCCTAAGAACAAAGCGTGCTATTAATTAAGCATAGTCTATTTTAAGATAGTGGGATAATTTCCCCCTGAAGGATAAGCTCACAGTAAAGGCTCGAGAGGAAAAAACACAAGGTGGGTGGGGGCCACTTTGCCTCTTCCTCAGAGTCCTGTGATGCAAAGATGGGTGGTCTGTTCCCAAAGCCAAGATTCTTCACCTTGGGCCTCTTGAAGCCACATTGCAGAGGGATCAGAGCCACCCAGAGAAGCAGAGAACCAGCCCATGGCACCTCGACCTTCAGTCAGAGAGAAACTGAGTGGGTCTTCACCATCAGCAGAAAGGAGGCTGGGCCGGCTGGCCTCTGCTTCCCCGCAGAAGCTGATAGGCCAGTGTCACCAGGGGACAGAAAACCCTAGCAGCAGCCTGGCCGTGGGCAAGAGGTTTCCTACTCTGTCTGTTATTCTTCATCTGAGACGTTAATTATCTTTAGCTCCACCACAAACGCCTGACAACTGTTTTTTTTTTTTTGTTCTGCAGCTGAGGATGTTTGAACTCCTGCTTCTATCTCTGGAGCTGCAAACATGCTCCACCATGCTTAGTTTCCAGATGCTGGGAACGGAAGCCAGGGCTTTGTGAATGATAAACAGGGCACCTCAACCTACCAAGCTGGGTCAGAATACCCAGCACAGAGAGCAATCCCATTTGCTTTGTTTTGTATTTGGGGGGCAGAGTCTTGCCTGCAGCCCAGGCTGGCCTGGAATCTGTGACCTCCTGTCTCACAGCCTCCTACAAGCTGAGATCACAGGAGTTTGCTGTCACCAGTCACAGGACACTCCCATTAGGGAAGGTCAAAGCTATGCTGTGGGCTTCAGTCCTTCCAAGGCAAGAGGGAGGAGACCTTTAAGCCTAACTCAAAGGAAATCGCAGGCAGAAAGAACTTTAAAGGATTTGGGCCACACTCTCTAAGCACCATGTGTGGGGACTTTCCTTTTTTGAGACAGGATCCCACGATACAGTCCTGGCTGGCCTTGAACTCACAGAGATCTGCCTGCCTCTACCACCCTAGTGGCCCGCCCTCCCCCCCCCCACTTCCGTGTGCATAAGCGTAGGTGCATTATGCAGGCCTGGTGCCTCCAGAAGTCAGAAGAGGGTGTTGGATCCTCTAAAACTGGGGTTACAGACCGTCGTGAACCCTCACGTGAGTGCTGGGTAGGCAACCCAGGCCCTGTATAAGAGCAGTAAGTGCTGTTAACTGTGGAGTCATCTGTTCAGCCCCCCAAGGAGCTAGTTCCTTGTAACCACCCACCGGCAAGTGGGGTATTGCTAATAATCAAGAAAGAGGCTAAAGGAAGGTGTATCCGTAACTCCAAGGAGAAGAGGTTCAGTCTGACTCGTGCTTTCAGCGGTTGGTTATGGTTGCTTAGCCCCACAAATTTTGGGAAACCATCATAGTTTAGGGAACACGGTGCTGACAAGCTTCCTCACCATGTGATGGAAACAGGAGGCAGGGAAAGAGAATACAGAATGGGCTACAGCCCGCACTGAGCTACTTCCTATTGCCTTGGCCCCGCCCCCCGATTCCCACCACTTCCAGAAGAAGCCCTGCCAGGCAGGACAAGGTGTGGGGAGCTGTTTTCTATTCCAACCCAAACTCAAAACTCTGTCCTCCCTCTGCAAATGATAGTGGGCTGAAAGCAGGAGCAGGTGACAGACACCTCCTCAAAGAGTGCAGGGACAGCGTGGGTCTGCAATCTGAGCCTGCCAGGCACAAGAGGATCAGGGGCCCCTTGCAGGACCCTGAGGCACAGGGGAACTACTTCCAGATATTTGAGCCAGAACCCAGATTTGAGCGAAGATGATGAGTTTGTCACTGTCAACCGGAGGTTCCTGTACGGTTCCACTGGGGCTGGAGAGACGGGTCAGCCGTGAAGAGCTCTTGCTGCTTTTGCCCCACTCCTGAGTTTTGTTTGGTCCTCAGCACCCAGGACAGATAACTCACAACCAACTGTTTTTAACTCCAGCCCAGGGGGATCTGACGCCCTCTTCTGGGCCCTGTGGGCACTGCACACACAACTTCCACTGACACCCACCTACACCCTCATCTCACCCCCACGCACCTGCGCGCGCACACACACAATTTAAAAAATTTAAAAATGGGGGCTGCAGAGAGTGGTTAAGAGCGCTTCCTGCTCTTGCAAGGTCTTTGTGCTTGCTTCCCAGCATTCACATGGTGGCTCACAACTCTCTATAACTCCAGCCCCAGGGGATCCAACACCCTCTTCTGGCCTCTGACGTTACCACGCATGCATGTGCTACACATATATGCGCACGTGCAGGCAAAGCCTCTTATGCATAAAATAAAACCTTTTTAAAAAATAATAAATAGGGCTGGGGAGATGATGGCTCAGAGGTTAAGAGCGCTGACTGCTCTCCCAGGGGTCCTGAGTCCAGATCCTAGCAATCATATGGTGGCTCACAAGCATCTGTAATGGGATCCGATGTCCCTTTCTGGTGTGTCTGAAGAGTGTACTCATATGCATAAAATAAATATATCTCTTTAAAAAACTTTTAAAAAAAAACTTTAAAAGTGAATTTCATGACTGTCTTTCCCATGCTTTTTCCTCAACAGGAAATCCCAGTGAGGCAAGGCGGCACTGAGGAGGAGAACAAAACTAAAGGTATGGCATTTTTAAAAATATTTATTCTATTTATGAGTACACTGTTGCTTGCTCTCTTCAGACACACCAGAAGAGGGCACCAGATCCCATTACAAGTGGTTGCTGGGAATTGAACTCAGGACCTCTGGAAGAGCAGTCAGTGCTCTAACCACTGAGCCATCCCTCCAGCCCAACAGGACCAACTCTTAATTGCTAAGCCCTCTCTCCAGCTCCTACATCTTTATTATGTTTTTAGCATGTGCGCTTTATTTATAGTTTCGTTTTTTGTTGGTTTTAAAGAGTGTTGAGACAGGCAGGGGTGCCATCGCACACATTGGGGGCGGGGGTTAGAGAACAACTTCAAGAGTCAGCTCTTCGGGGTTGGGGATTTAGCTCAGTGGTAGAGCGCTTGCCTAGCAAGCGCAAGGCCCTGGGTTCGGTCCCCAGCTCCGGAAAAAAAAAAGAAAAAAAAAAAAGAGTCAGCTCTTTCCTCGGGATTAAAGTCGGGTCACCGGCTCTGTGGCAAGTGCCTTTGCAAGCTGAGCTTTCACACTCCCCCCCCCTTTTTTTGTTTTGTTTCAAAGAACTGGGGGTGGCAAGCAATTCATGGACCTGTGACCTCTGTGATTATTAAGGAAGTGCTCCCTAACCGCTAAGACACACCCTAGCAGTTTTCGTTTAATTTTGAAATTGCATTTTATTTACCTATTTAGAGATTGTGAGCATGTGTGGTGGTGGTGGTGGTAGTGGTGGTGCACGTGCGTGCGTGCGTGCGTGCGTGCGTGTTGGGTATGTGATTATACAGTTTGGGCTGCCCTCCAACTCACAATACTCCCTTCTCCATTTCCTGATTGCTGTGATTATAGGCTTGTGCCACTAGGCCCAGCTCTAAGGTAACACTTGGAGCTGCCCCAGGAGGGATATTAGAGGAGTGCTCTGGGTAGCAGAAGGGGCCCTTGCCTAGGGAAATGCATCTTGGTTCTAGAAGTCATGGAATTCTAAGCCCTAAAATAACCTTGTGGGCGGGAGGAGCTAAAGTGCGAGGGCGGAGCTAAGATGCAAGGGCAGGGCTAAAGTACAAGGGCGGAGCTAAGGTGCAAGGAAGGAGCTAAGGTGCAAGGAAGGAGCTAAAGTGTAAGGGAGGAACCCCAGGCTTCAGAGGAAACCTACCCCTGCCTAAGTACTTAGTCCTTCCAGCGGACCCGACTTTTCTCAACTCCCTTTTCACAGCTGCTGTGTTTATGGTTTAAAGAGCCCACACACTAGGTACAGAGTTGTCCTAGCCTACTGTGTGCTCCACGCTCTCCTTGGCTAATTTCTGGAGGGCTCCCCCGCCTGCTGAGGAGCTGTCTATTGAGGCCCTTTCTCTTCATATTGCCCTACAAGCCATTACCTTTCTGAAATGTCCTCATCTGGAGTCTCTGGGCAGAGCTAAGCCAGTAGAACTGTAGGCCTGTGGGGCACAGAGCCAAGGGCTTAGTCCCAGAATTGGATTATTAGAATTTGGAGCTCCCAAGCCATGCTGGCCGCTGTGACATGGAGATTACCCAGGCGTCTGGCTGGGGCCCACAGGCCTTCCCACATTCCCTGCCAGGTCTAAGAACAAGTGTCCTCCCTTTGCTGTGACACCTGAGGATACAGATTGCTCCATCCCTCCCTCTCCCTGCTCTAGCCTTTAACCCTCCCTCCTGCCTCAGGTGCCTGGAAGCACACCTGGAATACCGTGGAGTTCTGTGGTCCACAGACGGACAGCATCGGAATCTTCTGAGATTTGGTTAAGGATGGAAAATCATGGCTCTTACCCCATGCATGACATCAGAATCAGCGGCAATTCCAAATGGGTGACTTAATGAACCCTCAGGTAGGCTGGTGAGATGGCTCAATGGGTGAAGGCTCTTGCTGCCAGACCTAACAACCTGAGTTTGAGGGCCAGGAACTCCATGGTAGAAAAAGAGAGCTGACTCCCAAACGCCATCCTCTGGCCGTGCTGCACGTACCCACAGGCGTGCACACGAAATAAACAAACACATGTAATTAAAAAAAAAAATCCTTGAGGTGACTCTTTAACACGCTGAAGGAGGGAAACAAATTTGGAGGACTCCACCTATCCTCAAGTATGCTCCAAGCCTGCCCAAGATTCCAAACAACTTCTCACAAATGTCTCCTTTAAGGTCCTCCAGCCCGGGGTTGGGGATTTAGCTCAGTGGTAGAGCGCTTGCCTAAGAAGCGCAAGGCCCTGGGTTCGGTCCCCAGCTCTGAAAAAAAGAACCAAAAAAAAAAAAAAAAAAAAAAAATCCTCCAGCCCGTCAGTTGTGGAAGCTAAACCCACTGATTAGCTCTATTTCGCCACTGATTGGCTCTATTTCGCCAGGTCACAAAAGTCAGTCCCTAAAGATGCAAAAGTCAATGTCCCCAGTGTGGAATCGCCTCCTCATTATACACAGGAAGCAGGTTCCGAGAGGGCACATCGTGGCCCGAGTCACACACAGTAAACAAACCCAAGGCCTAACTGCCACAGAGCAACTGCCGGTCTCAGTGGGGTCTCCTCCAGAGCAAAGCCCTTGACACCACTTCCTCTCACCTCCCTAGGGCAGGGCAGGCCTCCTCATGCTCTGCTTCCTGTCTGAGCAAGGTCTGCTTCCGGTTTGCTTCCTGTCTGCTTCCCTCAGTGCAGGGTCGCACTCTATAATCACATCTGAAGGTGTTTCTAGCATGTCTGTCTCCCTGACCACTCTGGAATCTCCTGGCAGTCAGGAGGCATGACTCCTGCTCCAGCATTCATCTCCTCAGACAAGGTAACCTTGTCTCTCCTGTCCTCTATGTTAGAAGGAAATAAGGGGTATCCCTATCAGATGGTAGAACTCTTGCTCTGCTTCCGGGAAACCCTAACTTTGGTCCTCTGCACCGCAAAACCAGGTGCCGCATTGGATTCCCGTAATGCCAGCCCTCCAGAGAGGCGTGCATGCGTGCGTGCGTGCGAAGGGTCATGAGGTCCAGGTCAGAGCTGGAGAGATGGCTCATAGGCTAAGTACTGGCTGTCTTCCAGAGGATCTGGGTTCAATTCCTAGCACCCACATGACAGCTTATAATTGTCTGGTAACTCCAGTTCCAGGGGACCCAGTCCCTCCTCTGATTCCGCGGGCACCGGGAATGTACACCATGCAGAGGCATCACACAGGCAAAATACATGTGCCCATAACAAATAATAAAGTTCAGCTAAACACTCTGCCAAGAAACAAAGAACCGGGTCTTACTTGAAGCAGCGACCCCGCTACATAGCCATATCAGTCTCCCTCTTAAAAGAGGCCACATTTCCAGGGTGGAGCGGGCCTTTGATCCCCGCACTCAGGAAGCAGAGGCAGGTGGATCTCTGAGTTTGAAATCAGCCTGGTCTGCAGAGCAAATTCCAGGACAGCAAAGGCTACACTGAGAAACCCTATCTGGAAAAACCACCCCCAACCCCCTAAAAAATGCCACATTTCTGGACTATGTAATATACGAGAATGGAAGTTGCGGGGTATAGAATACTGTCAATGTATGTGGCAGGCAAGAAAATCCACCCAGTTCTGGTCATGCACGAGGTTCCTCTACCAGGCACAAAGGAAAGACCACCCTCTCTGTCATTCTCCGTTTTTTTTTATTGGTTCTGAGATCAAAGGGCTAGGCGAGCTGGGACGGGCATCGGGAGGGCGCTGAAAGGCTCTGCCCTCGGGGCAGACATGCTGTGTGGGGTCTGCTGGCGGGCTCCCTGGCCCACCCAGCCAGCAGCGGCTGGGCAGATGGCACTTGGCGCCTTGCGTGTCCTCTACCGGCTTGGCACTGTGGCCTCCTCGCCGGCGGGCGCCCCCTTTTCCAGTTGCAGGAGTTGTGAGTCTTTCACAGTGCAGAGGGGTGGGGGTCCGGGGTGGGCACCTCCCCGGGGTGCAGGCAGGCCCCATCCGCCAGTACATCCTGGGCTCTCGGCAGCTACTGCGGGGTGAGGCGAGCTCAGCTCTTCTCCCCGCCTGTGGGAGTTGGCAGACCTGGAGGAGCCCCTCAGCGGCCTCAGCGAGACATCATCCGGACAAACTCTGGGAGGGGACAGGAGCGGGTAGAGAGAGTGGCAATCAGAGCCAGCAAACGACCCTGTGGCCAGGCCCTTCCTCATCACCCCTGCTCCGAGGCTGCGCTGTCCCCAACATCTCCCCCCATCTTCGTGGGGCAGCTCTGGGAGCCTGTGGTCTGCAAGTCTGACCCCTGCAGATATCCTCACAGCTCTTCCCTGGTGGGGTGACCTCACAGCGCTCCCTGGTCTGATCCAGCCTGGCATTTCCAGCACAGTCCCCTGGGTATATTACAGTTGTATGGGTTTTTTTGGTTCTTTTTTTTTTTTTTTTCGGAGCTGGGGATCGAACCCAGGGCCTTGCGCTTCCTAGGCAAGCGCTCTACCACTGAGCTAAATCCCCAACCCCAGTTGTATGGGTTTTTAATCCATTCACTTACAGAGGAACATCTTGGCTGTGTCCAGGTTTTGGCTGATGTGTTTATAAAAAGGGGGGGGTGAGGTGTGGGGAAAGGGGGAGCCTCAGCGGGCCAATGCTGAGGGACCAGCCACAGGACCGGATAGTGTAGAATAGAGTTTATTCAGGGCATGAGGAAGTTAAGAGGATAGTAGAGGCAGAGAAAGGAAGGGAGAGAGAGAGAGAGAAATAGAGTAGAGGTGGGCCATGTGAAGAAAGGAGGGAAGGGGATGAGGAGAGAGCAGGAGCAAGAAGGGAAGAGCAAGAGAGACCAAGAGAGAGAGGAGGGGCAGGCAGCCCCTTTTATAGTGAGTCAGGCACACCGGGCTGTCACCAGGTAACTGTGGGGCGGAGCTTAGACAAAAACAAAACAAAACAAAACAAAACAAACAAACGCTAACATTGGTAACTGCTAATAAAGCAGCCATAAACACCCACATTTGGGATTCTACACTGACATACACCTTCAATTCACTGGGATAGACATCCCTCCTTTATTATTTTTAAAAAAGATGTTTTTAAATGTATGTGAGTACACTGTTGCTCCCATTACAGACGGTTGTGAGCCACCATGCAGTTGCTGGGAATTGACCTTTTTTTTTTTTTTTTTTTGTTCTTTTTTTCGGAGCTGGGACCGAACCCAGGGCCTTGCGCTTCCTAGGCAAACGCTCTACCACTGAGCTAAATCCCCAACCCCCAGACAGTGCTCTTAACCACCGAGCATCCCTCCAGCCCCTATCTCTATTTTTAATTGTGAGTGTGGATGTGTGGGTGTTGTGAGGGCAAAGTCTAGTGAATCTTATCTGTGTGTGAGGTGTTTATTGTCTAGGAAATGTTGGGATAAAGGACACAAAGTTAGGGTTGGAGAGGTGGCTCAGTGGTTCAGAGCACTGGCTGCTTTCCCAGAGGTCCTGAGTTCAAATCCCAACAACCACATGGTGGCTCACAACCATCTGTAATGGAATCTGATGCCCTCTTCTGGTGTGTCTGAAGACAGCGACAGTGTACTTATATATAATAAAATAAATCTTAACAACAAAACAAAACAGAGTTATTCTTCTTTTAAATTTCGGAGTTGATTAGGGCAGCCATGGGGTACAGGGTAAGGAAAAGGGACGGACCTGAAGTGAACAGAGGTCAGAAAAGAGGAGGCTCAGTCTGTAGAAGCGTCTACTGCTGGGTATTGGAAAATAAGTAGAATTTCACTCAAGGATAGGTGAGATGGTTCAGGAGGTAAAGGTGATTGCTGCAAAGACTGGAGATCTGAGTTTGATCCCCAGGGCCCATTTGAAGGAGGAAAAGAACCACCTCCTGCAGGTTGTTCTCCATACTCATGCCATGGAATGTGTGTGCAAGACACACACTGGATGGATAGACAGACAGACAGACAGATAAATGCAATTTAAATTATCTGTCCCAAGTGGAAAGACGACACCAGGCACAATGGCTAGCAGATTCACAGGAAGGCGGCATAGGGCACATGTCTTCAGCATGTCTTAAGGCAGCTCAGAGGGAAGGAACGATAGACGCTACGGCTGGAAAAGCAAGCTGTGGTCAGATGTCAGAGGCCTAAGGTCAGGGCTGAGGAACCGTGATGCTCAGGAGAGTGTGAACAGAGACAGTTGGGGCAGACCGACACAAGGGTGGACAGATATATGGATAGCTGGATACAGGACAGACAGGAATGCAAGGAATGGCTGCAAGGAAGTGTGTGACTATAGAGCAAACCACAGAAGCATAGGGGAGAGGCGAAGCTGGGAGCCCAGGTACCGAGACATACGCACGAGCGAATGTATAGCCTATGATTGCATGCAGAATAAATCGATAAATGCAGGAATCGATATGTATCAATAACTTTTAGAGATGGTGACAAACTTTTAGAGATACCTGGATAGATGAAGAAATGAACGGGTGAACAGTCTGAGTGACAGACGGGTAGACAGACGCACGGATGGGCATGGGCGTGGATCGACAGTACACAGAGAGCAGAAGAAATGCAAGGGGCGGGGCGAGGCACAGAGTGGGATTGGTGGTTCCCTAGTGCGCCTGCGCTTAGAGGGCTCCGTGGCTGGTCCGCTTCACACCCGGTTTTCAAGCCCCCGCCTACCTTCGAAGTCCACTCGTCCATCTCCATTGAGGTCCACGTCTCGGATAATTTCCTCTATGTCCCGGTGTCCCACCTGATGACCCAGGAGCTTCCTCATGGCCTCTCGCAGCTCGCTCGTGCTTATCTCCCCGTCACCGTTGGTGTCAAACTGGAGAGCGTGAAAGGGAGAGCACGCTGCATGGATGGGCGGCAGACCCCAAAGCTGAGAGGGGTTCCCCCTATGCCAGGTCTCCTTTCCAATCCAAGACCCCGCCCACGGTCAGAGACCAGGACCCAGGGTTCAGGATCCTTCACAGTCATCCCGAAGTTGAGACTCAGCCCTTCCACCCCTGCCTGTCAACACCCATCCCTCACCTCCCGAAAGGCGTCTCTCAGTTCCTTTACACCGATCATATCTGCTGTCTCCGCCAGGAGTTTAGGGCCCATCAGTTCCACAAAGTCATCGAAATCCACGTGGCCACCCACTGTTGCAAAAAAGAAGGGACTAAGCCACGCTCAACCCGCCCAGTACACACCTCTCACTAAGCAGCCTCCCCGCTCTCCTCCATCTCCAAGTCCTGGGGTGTCTCCAAGTCCTGGGGTGTGACCGAGGGCAGTGAGGTCAGATCACACACAAGGGGCTTGTCAGGAAACGACTCGAGGGGTGGCCAGGGAGCGGGAAAGGGAAGAGTCTCATAGTGGGCAGAAGGAAACACAGGAGAAAGAAGCCACAGAGCCGGGTGAGCCAAGACGCTCTCGGAGGTTCCCCGTACCTGCACCATGGCGCGCTCTGAGCCTGCCTTTACTCAGCTGTGCAAATACAAACGCAACTTGCAAGCGACTCTCAGTGGAAGGAAGTAGGGCACCTGCCTGCTGGCTTCATCTTTGAATGACTGCAGCAAGCGGAGGTGGGGGTGGGGGGACGCCCCCCCCCCCCGCATACCTTTTAGTTGTGTTTGTGTATATGCGCCTTTATGTATGCAGGCCTATGAGCATCTACAAAGGCCAGAGGTCAGGCACATCCTCCATTGCTCTCCACCTTCCTGCTTAAAGCAGGGTCTCTCACTAACCAGAAGCTCACTAACTCAACTACAGTAGTAGGTCAGTGAGCCTTACCTTTCTCCACCTCCCCAGTGCTGGAATCACAGACACATATTGTCGGCCCTGGCTTTCTCCTAGCCACCACTACCACCATCATCACCATCATCATCATACAGAGCCCATGTAGTCCAGGCTGGCCTCAAACTTGCTATGTAGCTGAGGATGATCTTGAACTTGGTTTTTTTGTTTGTTTGTTTGTTTGTTTTTGTTTTTTTTAAGATTTGTTATTTTATGTGTATGGATTCTTTTTTTAAAAAGATTATTTATTTTATTTATATGAGTACATTGTAGCTGCTTTCAGACCTACCAGAAGAGGACATTGGATCCCATTAAAGATGGTTGTGAGCCACCATGTGGTTGCTGGGAATTGAACTCAGGACCTCTGGCAGAGCAGTCAGTGCTCTTAACCGCTGAGCCATCCCTCCAGCCCCATGTATGGGTTCTTTACCTACATGTTTGTCTATGCCCCACATGCATGCCTGGTGCCCACAAAGCCGGAAGAAGGGGGTCAGACTGTCCTAGAGTTACAGCTGTAAGTCTCCATGTGGTCGCTGGGAATCAGACCCGAGTCCTCTGGAGGAGCAGCCAGTGCCCTTAACTGGGGGGCCATCTCTCTGACCAGCCCTCATCTAGAACTTCTGCACCTCCATCCCCCAGGTATGCTCTCAGCACAGGGGCTGTGGGGTGTGGTGGAGTCAGGAGGATACCTGGGACTTGCTGACCAACCCCTGTAGTCAAATCAGTGAGCTGCAGGCATGTGCCACCAAGTTTGGTCTATGCCTTCCTAAGGACCAAACCTGGGGCTTTGAGCACGCTAGGCCAGCATTCTACCAAGCAACTATCTCCATACCAACTCCATGGGTAAGCTTACACTCCCGTGGCCCCGGCAGCAGTCGGTGTGAGTCTATCCTGTGTGGGCCCCTCCTCTCCCCTTCCCTTTCCTTCCCATTTCCCTGTTCCCCCTGCACTTCCCTTCCCTTGTGTGACAGATGCCTCAAACCCAGATCCCTGTTTCTGCAGAACCCAGATAAAGACGCGGATAAAGACCTCGTGATACCAACAGCATCCTCTTCCTTCTTACCATGAGCCCAGTTCTAGGCTGTTGTCCACCCGAGGCCCTAACTTACTCCTAGTGTCTCGTTACAACCCTGATTTACAAGGGAGGAAGCCGAGGCTCAGAAACCACGAGCCACAGAACAAGAAACAAAAGTCGACCCCAGGCCCGTGTGGTGGGGAGGGCAGCGACTCACGGTTCATGTTGATCTGCTGGGACAGCTCGATGAGTTCCATCTCAGTGGGCATGTAGCCCATGGTGCGCATGCAGTTCCCCAGGTCCCGGCAGTTGATGTAGCCATCTTTGTCCTTGTCAAATTCCCGGAAGGCCTCTCGGAGCTCTGGAGAAGCCAGCAGGGGCAGATGTGATCAGAGATGGGACCCAAAGAACCCTTAAAGTAAAGGCAGTCTGGGGCCAGCTCGGAGAGGCAAACCCTGGCGTCCTCTGGGCTTCTCTGGCTTGCCCAGGGCTCTCTACAAAATGATCCCTGCTTTGTGCTAGGGACTGCCCCAAGCTGAATCTGCCTCTCCTCCTGCCAACACCCAGAGGCAGGTGGATCTTTTTAAGTTCAAGGCTGGACTATTCTATGTAGTAAGTTGCCGGACAACCAGGAAATATGTGGAAAAATCCTGTCTCAAAAAAACAAACTGGGGTTGGAGAGAAGGCTCAGTGGTTAACAGCGTTAACTCTTCTTCCCGAGGTTCTGAGTTCAACTCCCAGCAACCACATGGTGGCTCACAACCATCTGTAAATGGGATCCAATGCCCTCTTCTGGTGTGCATGAAGACTGCTATAGCGTACTTGTATAAATAAAATAAATAAATCTTTAACCCCCCCCCCCAAAAAAAACCCATCAGGTGTGGTGATGCACACTATTAGCCCAGAACCCAGGAGGCAGAGGCAGGTGGATCTCTGAGTTTGAGGCCAGCCTGGTCTACAGTGTGAGCTCCAGGATAGCCAAGGCTATGCAGAGAAACCCTGTCTGGAAAAACAAAACAACAGAACAACAACAAAACCAAAACCACCCCCACACAAAGGGAGTTGAGCAGCCCTATCCTCTAAGGGCCTGACTTTACCTTCGATCTCCTCTGGTCGTAACGATCTATCCTGAAACGAGAGAACATGTCACGTTAGCAGCAGAAAGGGACCTAGAACATACAATATGCCCATCCAAAGGGGGCATCCAAGAGGCAGCAGGCAGTAGGGGGCAGGTGATGGGAGATGAGCAGAGGTCTGTCTGGACCTTGAGGGAAAAATACTTAGTCCCCAAGTCTTAGAACCAGAAGGGTATTGACAGAGATGCCTCACACCCAATAGTCCCTGCAAAGACTGTGGGCCGCTGAAGAGCTGCTCCCTTGTCCAGACACAAATGGAAACAGAGCTGGTCCAGAGATAAAAACCTGTAAATAAAATAGGGCCCGGGGAAGTCGCCACAGAAGAAAAAGACCACCCAGCAACACCAGGAGGAAGTTGGCAGCAAGAGGCCTGCACGAGCTGGAAGATGGGGGTTGCTACGGAGGGGAGAGCAGGCAGAGGCCACACAGGCAGCCCAGACAGAGGAAAAGCTGGAGCTGTGTCCAGCTTCGTGGGCACTGCTCCCACCTTCCCCCCAGTGTGACCCCATGCCCTGGACCTGGGGGCTGCATTTTTGCAGCTTCCAGTAGGGCCTGTATCTCCAGAGGGAGCTAAAAAAACAAAAACAAAACCTGCATCCAGGCATTAAAATTGCTGCCCGAGAAGTTTCTAAAAAACAAGTTAGAGGAAGCGTGGAATAGGTCCCTATGATGACGCCATCACCTAGGCCTGCCCGGTAGGCCCCTGATGATGACGCCATCACCCAGGCCTGCCCGGTAGGCCCCTGATGATGACGCCATCGCCCAGGCCTGCCCGGTAGGCCCCTGGTGATGACGCCATCGCCCAGGGTTGCCTGGTAGACCCCTGATGATGACGCCATCGCCCCAGGCCTGCCCAGGAACTCCTGGTTCATAATAGATATGGGTGCCATGTTCCTGCTCTCTGCCTTAGGGTGTAGAGAATATGAGGGAGGTCTGGCTACCCTAAGGAGGCTCACAGCAGGCACTGGCTCCCACATCAGTAACACAGGCAAACAGGAAGGCCATAGTGAGTGTGGGGTGTCTCAGCTGTGCACAAAGGTTGTTTCACAAGGCGCGTGGAGGCCATGGAGACAAAGGCACCCGGATATAGGCACCCAGTCTGAGAACCATGTCCAAAGGGAAGCGTTATGTTGATGTTCAGAGTGTATTCGAGTTGGGAATGAGCAGGCTACAGATTTCTCAGGTCCTTGCAGGGGACATTTCTAGCTGAGGGGGTTGTTGGAAGGGAGTTTGTGTCTGTGACGACACATGGCCGCAAGGCTTTTCCCTTCCAAGGCTGGCATGGTGTACACAGCACAAGAGTCAATCCTGCTCCAAGACAGAAATATAGGTTCCTGGACATTCTTGGGTGGCCAAAAAGACACATTTCCATGTATTCTATCTCCAGTAAGTGATAATAATTGTACAGTCATCCTTCGCTATCAGTGGGGGATTGATTCCAGAAACCCCAGGCATGCCAACATCTTACGATGCTCTACGTAAAATGGCACGCTGTTTTGCATATCATTTACATACCTTCTCCAGTATACTTCAAATCATCTCGAGATGACTTGTTCTATTTATACAATGCAAATACTATGCAAATAGTTGCTATGTTTTATTATTCAGGAAATGAGGATAAAAAATAATAATTTTGTGCATTTTCAGGGCAGATGCAAAGTTTTTTTACTTAAACATTTTAAAGACTTTTTTTTAAAAAGATCTATTTATTTCTTATGTATAAGTAGACTGTAGCTGTCTTCAGACACACCAGAAGAGGGCATCAGGGGGTTGGGGATTTAGCTCAGTGGTAGAGCGCTTGCCTAGCAAGCGCAAGGCCCTGGGTTCGGTCCCCAGCTCCTAGAAAAGAAAAAAAAAAAAAAAAGAAGAAGAAGAAGAAGAAGAGGGCATCAGATCCCATCACAGATGGCTGTGAGCCACCATGTGGTTGCTGGGATTTGAACTCAGGACCTCTGGCAGAGCAGTCAGTGTTCCTAACTGCTGAGTCCTTAACCTCTCCAGCCCCGAGGACTTATTTTTATTTGATATATATGAGTGTTTTCCTGCTCATGTATATATGCGCACTGCCTGCATGCCTGGTGTTCTAAGAAGCCAGAAGAAGACATCAGATCCCCCGGAACTGGATATACACACAGTTGTGAACTCAGGGTGAGTTTTGGGGACCGAACTCACATCATCTTCAAGAACGGCAAGCGCTCTTCACATCTGGGCTCTCTCTCCAGCCCCAAATGCAAGGTTTTAAAAAATTTATTGTGTGGTGTTGTGGAGAGGAAAAACTTTACAGTGGCCCTGCTACAACAAACCTGGTGGCTGTACCCAGTCTCCCACTCTGCCCCCAAGTCCCGCGCCGGGCAGTGGGGGGACATGCGTTGTGTTCCACAGTAGTATATATACCACTCCTGGGGTCGGGGGAGTGCAGGCAGCCTTGGAAACATGCATGTTTTCCCCCCAGTTTGTGCAGTTAGGAGAAGCCCTCAGAACCTAGAGTCAGACAGACCCAGGTTTGAAGTTTCTGGCTGCTACCTCCTCGCTCCTGCTTCTGAAGCTAGCTTTCTCAGCTGAAACGTGGGTGAATGTCAGTGGGTGAAACTCATAGGGAGTTTTCGTGCATTCCTCAAAAACATGTATTTAGCATTTGAAATTAAATCAATGTGATCTACAAACGCTTGTATCCCTGACAGCCTCGTCACCCTCTTCCTTGTGACAGCTCAAGACACCTGGAGGAGGCTGCTCCGTTAAGGTAGCCACTAACCACCCGTGGCTACTTATATTCGAACTGGAGGGCTGGGGTATACAGTTCAGGATAGAACCGGTGCCTAGCATATTCAAGATCGCACAAGCTCAACCCTCAGCCAAAACAAAGCTTTTAATGAAAAAACAAAAAACCAAATCAATAATTCCGTTCATTGGCCACCTCCCTAGAGGTCAACAGTCACACGTGACAGAGGATGTCACAGCATAGCATACCAGGAGACCGTCTGGGTACACTGCATTGCTGCTAAGAGCACAGAAACTGCAGAATTAGCTGCGTCTGAATCCTGTCGCTGACACGTGGGAGTGTGACCTCAAACGTGTTACTGTATCAGACTTAGTCTCCCCACCATGGTAGTGAGGAGGGCAAAAGCCCCTGCCTCTGGGAATTGGGACTTCTGGGAGGCGATCCCACCAAGACACTTGACGTAGCGTTGGTTTCCTCTGCACGCCGTAAGGAGTCCGGTGCGTGTTTATCTGCGCATGCGCAGGTGCGCTCGCACAGGCACGCGTGGAGGCGTGTGTGCACGCAGGACCATGTGATTGCATTTGTGATAGTGTGCGTATGGAGGATGGGGGTCAGCCTTAAATGCTCTCCTTAGGAGTCTTCCACCTTTTTTTTTAAAGATTTATTTATTTATTTTATGTCTGTGAGTACACTGTGGCTGTCTTCAGACACGCCAGAAGAGGGCGCCAGATCCCATCACAGATGGTTGTGGCCCACCACGTGGTTGCTGGGATTTGAACTCAGGACCTCTGGAAGAGCAGTCAGTGCTCTTAACCGCCGAGGGTTGTGCCTGTGTACAACCCCATGAATGAAGAACCCCTGGGGGCCAGAAGATGGCAGTGTGATCTCCATGGCGCTGGAGTTAGAGTCAAAGATGAGCTAAGTGATATGAGGTATTGGGAACTGAACCCAAGGCCCCTGAAAGCGCAGTACCACTGAGCCACCCGGCCAGCCCATCCCTTGCCCCATCCGCCTTATATTTTAAGACAGGTCTTTCTCCCTGGGGCCTCAGGTTCACTGGTTCTGGGCCGGCCAGTGAGCCTCAGAGATCTTCGTGTCTCTGACTCCTCTCAGCAAGCACCTGTCATCACCTTCCGATTTCTAGTGGGTGTCGGGAACTAATCTCGGGTCTTTTATCTGCTTTTATTATTTATTTCTCTTTTGAGACTTTTAAAAAAAGATTTATTTTGTATGTGTTTGAGTGTTTTGTCTGCATGAATATATGTGTATGCATGTCACGGTGCCCATGGAGATCAAAAGAGGGCATCGGATCCACACATACGCCCCCCCACCCCCGGGACTGGAGTCACAGATGGTTGTTAGCCACCAAGTGTGTGTGTGTGCTAGGAGGCAAACCCAGGTCCTTCACAAGAACAGCCAGTGCTCTTAACCATCTCTCCAGCCCCCGGCTTTAATCATTTCTCAGTGGTTGATACAGACTCACTTTGGAGCCATGAGTGGGAAACTTCAAGAATCAGATTCACAAGTTGGGGGGGCATTGAGAATTGGGGTTGCTAGGTTACAAAACCCCTTTTCTTCCCAGCACCTCCTCATGCCATGTGAAGCCATGTGAAGCCAGGTTCAGTTAGCTGGCTTCACCGGGTCAACTTACGTACAGGTTGTCTGTTCTCGGCAAAACCCTTTCGGAGAAAGATGCAGGCGGGACCCAGCAGGTTGTGCATGACCGCACAGTTCTGGGCCAGCATCATGAGTGGTCCAGGGAGCTCACCGCCATCCGCCAGCCCATCCTCACTTGTCTGCACCGCCATGTAGCTGGTCTTCTCCTCCTGGCGCATCTTCAGCCAGAACCAAGCAAATAAAAAGAGGGGTGAGGTGTCACCTCCCTGTTCACCTGGGCCCTCCCAGCCCTGGCCTGGCTGTTGATTCTAGAAGATCCTTGAGAGTCACAAGATGAAGTCCTGAGAGCTTTAGCGTGTACAAGGGTGAATATCTAATTAATCCAACTGATGGAGACTCCAATCCTTGGCCGAAATGTCCCATGAAGAGATAGATGTGGTGCTTGAAGTAGGCTGTGCATGCACGCACACACACACACACACACACACACACACACACACACACGCACGCACGTATACAGAGAATCACACACTTGTATGCATGACATTCAGAATGAAGCAGACGGAGCGGAGTGTCACACAGAACCATGTCCTTTCCCTAAATGTTTCCAGTGTCCCAACTCAGCCCTGGGACCTACATCCTGTCTCCCAGTCTTCTGATAGACTCAGGCCCTGCCCTAGCTGGACACCCCCTCCTGCACCCCCACCAGAAGAGTCAGGCTGAACTGGTGACACAGAGAACACAGGGCTTCCGAAAGTCCGCTAATTGGAGGTCACAAACCAACGATACCATTGCTGGCAAATAAAAGGTGAGTGGTAGGGGGTGGGAAGGGGGCAGAATGGACGCTGTGCACTCTAAATGGGCGGTGCTACCCAGGCCACGCCAGGCCACAGGTGCCAAATCTGGTTCAAAAAGCATCAGTGGGTCAGACGAGGCCCACCTGTGCCCAGGCTCCACCTGTTCATGACGACCTAATTGGGCGGTCTTCCAGCAATTCTCCTTTCCTCTCCCGCCCTCTTTCCCTGGCTCCATGCCCAGGCTGGCCTCCTTGCGCTCCAGAGGCTGAGGCAGGGGCCTTGCCATCTGACCAAATATAGCTGTGCTCTCAGGCCCCAGCCAGCCTGAAGATTCCCACAGTTATAAAAAGTCAGCATTGCTCCACAGACCTTCCCCTTAGGATAGAAGCAGTGTCCAGACACAACATGTGGCTAGATCCAGGCCTCCCAGAATTCTCAGTGCCTCCCAGGTCCAGCACCGTGCCCCGCAAGGGGATAGCCTCTCTTCAGCGTGGGAGCTTGTAGCAGAACTTTCCCAAGGACAGAGGGATAGCTGGACTCCCAAGAGAGCTGTCTGTCTGAGACACACAGAACTATACACTCGCCATCCCAACTAGCCTTCTTCCAACCAGCCCCCTCTAGCTAAGCACACACACAGGTGTAGACGGGGCAGCCTGTTCTGTTGGAACCTCAGAGACTCAATTCCAGCCTCTTAACCCCTTCCAGACCTAGAGAAGGAGGAACAGAACTTGAGTTCCTCAAAGGAGACACGGTGACTCAGACCAAGGCTCGAGGGTCAGCTGTAAGAAATCTCTGAACATGAGGGACGTCCACGGAGCAAGGCTCACTCTAGCTTGAATCTCTGCCCCATTTGCTCACACCTCTGAGGCTATGCTGGAAATGGCAAAGACCAGAGAGCCCTTCCCTCTAAGAAGGGGTCCATGAGAAGTCCAGGACTGGATGGAGGACTAGCTCCAGGAAGTAATCTGACTGGAGATGTTTGTGGAAAAGCAGACTCTGTTTCTGGACGAATCTCACTCGTGTTGGCTCAGGAGAAGCACAGACAGGAGGAGGAGGAGGAGAGGGAGGGGGAGGGGGAGAGAGAGAGGGGGGAGGAGGTGGCAGGTGGCACAGAATCCTAAGAGCGGTTCGTGTGCTGCCTCTGGACACCGTCACGGGCAAAGCTCTGCCACTTGCTCGCTGTGTAACCTTGTGCATCTCCCCGTGCCCCAGCATCCTCCGCATTCTTGGGGGGCAATCGTCTGTGTCCACAAGGCTCTCTCGTGAGCCAGCGAGCGAGCTACGTACGGCCTATAGAGTGCTCTGCATAGCATTCAGAACACAGTAAGAGCCAAATAAATGAAGTTGCCGTAGTTACGGCAACGGTGCAGACAATGGTGTTGGTAGAGCGAGTTAAGAGATGTTGGGAGCCAGAAGGCATTTACTTCTGGCTCCAGGGGAAGTGGGGGAGCATCTGCCAATCAGTAGAGAAATGAGAAGGACGGAGAGGGATTTGCTCCCACAAAGAATAAGCCAGTGGTGGCTGGGAATTTCCACTGCATCTCTTGAGTGTAACTCTGCCTGGCACCGCGTTGCCCCAGGAGGCAGCCGTTCTTCCCCAGTCAGCGATGATGACACCTGACAGTCTAGTCCTGCCCGGTTCAGGGCCAGAAGCAGGCTACGTATCACCAGGTCCATATTCCCAGCTTCCATTCAGGGAGCCGAGCCAGGGGCCAGGAACGCCTGGGCTGGAACCAGGAGAGGCCAGAGTATTAGAGAATGTCACTACCTCCGGCTCTCTAACAATACCATCTACCCGAGGGTGCACGGTGCGGTCCGCTCGTGCTCAAGGAGAATGTGAAGGGTGGTGGGAGCTTCATGAGACAGGAGAGGGCGTGTCACTCTACAGAGTGGGGAGTTGAACTAGACAGTCTCGGGGGTCATGTTTTGGAATTTATGAATAACATTTCTGGCACTGAGAGAAAGAAAAGGCACGCACGGAATACCAGCTCCGAGTTTACACAGGGCAGGCTCTAAATCCTCAACTCTGCTTGCTAGCGACAGAATGACCTCGGAAATCCTTATCTCCGGGCCCAGCTCCCTTCTCTGCAAACTAGCCAGGGGAAGTATTCAGAAGGGAAGAGGGAGTGAGATGGCAGATGTCTGATACATTGTAAAACATCCAAAAAAAGAAATGGTTCCTAAGAGTTATGATCACTTCTCCAGGGGACTCAGAGCCTTGCCAGAGCTGCCAGTGTGGCTCAGTGGGCAGAGGCACAGGGCTCAGCACGTATGAGGCTCTGAGAACGAAGTCTGCCTGGGTGTGATGGCTCAAGACTATGCTGTACATCTAATGTGCGGCAGCTAAGGCAGGAGGATCTTGAGGCCAGCCTGGGCTACAAACAGAAGCCTCATGTCAAAATCAGCGGTGATGATAGCCGATCTCTTCCGTTTTTACCCCCTCCTTTACCTTGGATGATAGTGAGCTCCCTAACACGTGTCCAGCACTATACATCCGGCACTGCGCACAGCACACAACCATTTTGAGAATTAAATACTAGGGTCTGGGCGTGGTGATGCACACACCTTTGAGCCTAGTACTTGGGATGCAGAGGCAGGAAATCTATGAGTTTGAGGCCAGTGAATTCCAAGTCAGCCATGGCTATGCATAAAACCTTGTCTCAAAACAAAACAAACAAAAACCAACCAGAGAGAGAAAAGAGAAGAAAAAAGGCCTAAGCATTATGAACCAGCTGTAGTGGCCCATACGTGTAACCCCAAATACTCAAAATGCGGTTTCAGAATAAGCCCTTGTTTCTAGTTAGCAGAACAGAACAAGCAAAAGCCACTACGGCTCAGGCCCGGGTGGTGTACAGATCTGAGTTTGAGTCCCACTGAGACACACGTTGGAAGAGGTACGTGCCCATCAGCACGCCCAACTGATGGGCGATGATAGAACTAAGTCAATGGAACGTTAAGGAATTCGTCCACAATCACATGGCCGGGAGGAGGAGCCCTGTGTGGTCTGACTCGAGCACTCTTCAGCAGGAGATGATTGGAGGCGGAGGAAAGGACTCGTTCTTAAATTCATATCCCTCTGCGGTGGCATTTGCCTGTGATCCTCTAATTCAGATCAGCCTCTGCTTCCATAAACCACCCCCCGGGCAGAAGCCTCCCCTGAGAGAATGGCAGACTCTGAGGCACGAGGGAAGCGTCAGCCCTCTGAGCAGCCCAAGGAACGGCCGAAGATTAAATGAAATTCGATGTGAGCAGCTTAGCCACACGAGAGGAAGGCGACAGGCTGAAAAGCCCCAAGTGTCCTAAATCGAGAGGTCAGAAACCTTAATGGGGAAAATGAGGTGGGACCTGAGTGACGGCTCCATCAGCCAATCCAAGACCTTCGGTGAGTCACCTGACCCTCTAGTCTCCCCGCCCCCTCAATGGGCAATCACTTTTATTTGGAAAATGAAAACACTGGAAGCAAAAATCTTTATCAGTCTGTGACCTGACTGCTGCCAGGCAGCAACATACGCAGCAGAATACACACAGGCAGGGAGCACACATCCTGCAGGCACAGCCCAGACCCTAATGATGCCCGAGGAGCGAACAATTGCCTTCTCAAAGGAATTCTTGCGAAAGAAATCCTAGCATACAAGCAGTAAATCCACCCTAGAAAGTGACATATACAATCCTGACCCACATATCTCTTGGGCACTGTGTTTCTCAAAAGAAGCCACTCTGGGTTCTAAGACGGCGTGGTCATCCTGACTCCCACTCCTGACTCGAGAGTAAGGGTGAGTAGAATCAAAAGGGGGGAAATGTCCTTGGTTAATACGGTTCCCATAGTTTTGAAGGCTTAGATCGGTGGTTCTCAACCTGCAGAGCATGACCCCTTTGGCAAACTTCTATCTACATGATTATTTATATTATGGTTCATAATAGCAAAATTAGTTATGAAGTAGCAACAAAAATAACAATAATTGGGGGGGGTCATCACAACACAAGCAACTGTATTAAAGGACTGCAGCATTAGGAAGGTTGAGAACCACCGGCTTAGAGAGTACCAGTGAGAAGCACAGACCCTCTGAGCCCTGTGGCCTGCTCCTGAAGGGTCTTCCATTCTTTAGACTCTAGGGTAGCTATCTGTACACCGATGTCCTACGAATCTCCACTCTTCATGTTACAACCCTAAAGCCCCAAAGTCACATGATTTTTCTCTTACCTCTTCCATGAATCCCCAAATATGGCCTTCCGGGACCCCATGACCTCCCACCCCCAACCCCAGGCAGCTTTAAGCCCTAACTTTAGCTCAGAGCCTGCCTAGAACATAAGAATCTGCCAATGGAGGGTGTCTTGAAGTCGGAGCAGGGAGGCGGTTTTGGATAGACACCCTGGGAAGGGTAGAGAGTGTCTGACGCCCACCCACTTCATCCCCTCCGGGGTAGGCGGCAAGATGTCCCCAACCCCAGTACCAAGACTTGGGCGCTACACAAACATACCTTTCTCGAGAGGTTTCTTAGTGGCGACTTGACGCAGTTGCCCATTCTACACTGACACAGCCCCTTTGGCGGTCTCTGGGTCCATGAAGGAGGCTTCTGGGGGTCCAGAAGACCTCAGTCTGGGTCACTGCCAACCCCAGCGACTCTCTGTCCGAGCTGGCTCTTCCTCCAGGACAGAGCTGATCTGGAGCGCGCGTGCTCGCCTGCCTGACTGCTCCCGCTGATTTTTTTTTTTTTTTCCTGGTGGTTTGTATGTGCGTTTGTGCGTCTAGGTTTAACTTTCTGGTCAGTTTCTTAAGGAGCCAAAGGCTGAAGGAAAAAGTGCATGGCACCAGAAAAAAAAAAAAATCCCCTGGAGAGTAGATCACAGAGGGCACTGGCGCTTGGAAGCCTCTCGGATCATCAACATCAGATTAAAGCATTAGCGTTGAGTCCATTCTCTGCATCTTTCCCCTCCCCTCAGCCCCCTCCTTCCCATGCTGCCAAATATGCAGGGAGATTGCCTTGGGGAGGGGGACCAAGGTGGCAGCTGCAGCTGGGAATTAGGCCAGCAGATCCAGAAAGGGGAAAGCTGGCTAGTTTGGGCCCCCAAAGCCAGGGTGCCTCACAGCTTGCAAACCTTGCTGTGTGAATGCGTGCGGGTGAACGAACACACACACACACACACACACACACACACACACCACTAACCACACACATGCATGCACACACAGGACCCCAGGGAGATGTATGCCTCATCTGAAGAGCACTGAGCCGGACAAGCATGGCTCATCCGCCCCTGGCAATTCCAGCTGGATGGACAGCAAGGTGGCTCTCAGTCGAGGGCCTGGAGATCTTGTGACGTCTCTATTACGCTCCATTTTTCACACTTGCCTCATCATTGACATGGAACGAGGCTCCAGGGCTGGCAGCACAGCTGAACCCACAGCTGGCATCTGCTTCTTCCTTCTGTTCCCTCTGCTATGTAAAGGCTCCCTGACCCTCGGGAAGCCAAGCGATGGCCTTGAGGGGAGCAGAATGAAGGCGGTGCTGGCACAGAGGTCGTGGCCAAGGTCTCTGGTCCTTCCCATTATCCTCCCAATCCTGACCGAGGGTCTTTCACTGGCTTTGTTGAAGTGCAGAACAGGGAGACTGGCTGCCTTTTAAAGGTGGTCCTCAAAGTCCCACTGATGGAACTTTACAGACGACTGGATGTTCCTCGTCCCTCCAAATTCTCGCTTTGTCAAGAGAATTCTTCTCATACCTCAGATGTCCCGGTTTGAGCGCTGCAATCCAGAGATGCATTCCTGTTTCCGTGCAGCCAGCTTTTCCCCAGCAGGGGGCGCCAGAGATAGACCAGGAGGCTGACCCATTCCCTGGCCCCTGATGCAATCGCAGACACCGGCCCAGACTGCTTCCTCTCCCAGGGACTTTTGTCCATTGGGGTGTCTGGTCAGAAATCTCATTAGCGAAGATCGCTGGGTGCCTTGCCCAGTGGGTGGCACAAGCTTCCTCCTGCGAGGCTATAAAGGAAGTCGTTGGCTGGCTCACGATGGCTGTGATGCCGTGGGAATGGTTTAGCCAAGGCAGTTTCTCGATGCCTTGTTTGGGCCATACTCCTGGAGGAGGAGAAAAGGGAGAGGCCACTCCCTGAGCACAAAAGGAGGAGCCTGGGTGGGAACACCTAAAGGGCAGGAAACAGGGTGAAGATGCCGGACAGACAGCTGGGGAGGGGCAGACAGCTAACGGAACCGCAACGCAGTAAGGAGGAAGCACTCCGCTGGGCCAGGGGTCAGGGTCAGTGGCCTCGGATGTATGGGGAAGGATCTGGGGTTTAAGGTTGAGCCCAGGCTCTGACTCTGATCACCCTCCATTCCTGAGCTTCAGTTTCCTCCGTTAGAAAATGGGACTTTCCCTGTGTGGCTAGTACGGCGCATACAGGAAAGCCTGCGGTCCCTAATAGCGCTGATAAGTAATTATTCAAATGGAAGAAGGAAGTAGCCTTTGCCCGGCGTTTATGTGCCGGGTGCTGTGCTTGGCTCTGGGAACAATAAAGAGGAACAGCAGCAACGGGAGTCTCCATCCTCACAGGTGGGCAGGAGAGCGTGAGGAGCACGGCTATTTAACTGTATTTCAGAGAACGCTAAGAAAGGCAAACACAGAGGCGGCTGGAACCTGCCCTGAAGTCCCTGGTGCAGTGGGTGTAGGCGGCTGAGTGCAGAGACTGTCCGCTCTCTAGGGAGCTCGAACCTGTCGCTGGCGTGAAGATCCCCCGAGAGTGGCTGGGGAAACGCTTCGGTGGTTATGTGCGCTTGCTGTTCTAGCAGAGGACCGGGGTTTGGTTCCCAGCACCCACTTCTCGCAACCTTTTGTAACTCCAGTTCCAGCCAGGCACACATGTGGAACACAGACAAGCAGGGGAAAAATAAAAAAAAACCTCCTACACACAAAGTAAAAATAAGTAAATCTGGGCTGGAGAGATGGCTCAGCGGTTAAGAGCACTGACTGCTCTTCCAGAGGTCCTGAGTTCAAGTCCCAGCACCCACGTGGTGGCTCACAACCATCTGCAATGGGATCTGATGTCCTCTTCTGCTGTGTCTGAAGACAGTGACAGTGTACTCGTATATAATAAATAAATCTTTTAAAAAATGAAAAATAAATGTTAAAAAATAATAGTAACAAATAAATAAATAAAAGATGTACCGAGGGCTGGAGAGGTGGCTCAGCGGTTAGAGCACTGACTGCTCTTCCAGAGGTCCTGAGTTCAAGTCCCAGCACCCACATGGTGGCTCACAACCATCTGTAATGGGATCTGATGCCCTCTTCTGGTGTGTCTGAAGACAGCTACGGTGTACTCACATACATAAATAAATAAATCTTTAAAAAAAAAATGGACCGAGAATAGAATGCCGAGTCAGACTGATGGAGATGGATCTGATTCACTCTGGTCTTCTGGAACTTGTCTCTTAGATACTAACACCTCCTTGGGGTTTTTATGGGTGGTTAATGAAACAATATTCACAAAGGGCCCCACCCAGTGTCTGGCGCCTAAAACCTGTCCCCTTCCTCTGCCTAGCACTGGCCTTAAAGTACTAGATGCATCATCCACTCATCCCGTTACTCAGCCCTGGTCACTTCTGCCCCCTGCAGGCCAGGCTCTGATATAACAGGCGCTTGTCGACCTTGGCTTTGTATGCCTCTGTCCTTGGAAACTGGAGACAGAAGACAGCAAAACCAATCAAATGCTTAAAGAAAGCCCATTCGGCCGGTCTGCAAGATGGTGCAGTGGGTCAAAGTGCTTCCTGCTGAGCTTCACATCCTGAGCTGGATTCCTGGGATCTACATGGTACAAGGAGAGAACCAACTCCTGAAAGCTGTCTTTTGACCTACACTCCACACACACACACACACATGCACACTTGCACAAATACAAACATATACATGCACACATGCAATATGCACACATGCACACACACTTGCATACACACATATACACACATACCCATGAACACCTGCACACACATGCACGCATATACTTGTACACATGCACACACATATACACACATACACATGCACACATGCATGCACAAACACACACATGCACATTTGCACATAAATGCACACATATATACACACATGTACACACATACACATGCACACACACACTTGCACACACGTACACACATATACACACATACCCTCCATATATGCATATACATGGACACACACTTGTATACATGTACACACACATATACACAGATACATATGCATGCACAAACACACACATGCACTCACATGTATGCATACTTCTGCCTCCCAAGGGCTGGGATTAAAGGTGTGCACCACCACACTTGGCATATATACATTTTAAATAAATAAACTGTAGAAAAATTCAAAATCCATTCTGCTTTAGGGTAAGAGTGGGGTTGACACTACTGAGGTTTTAAGGTCAGCCAAGGATCCAGAAGGAGCAGATATGGGGTTTTACAGACTCCTTAAAATAAACTGGCCAGGGGCTGGGGATTTAGCTCAGTGGTAGAGCGCTTACCTAGGAAGAGCAAGGCCCTGGGTTCGGTCCCCAGCTCCGAAAAAAAGAACCAAAAAAATAAATAAATAAATAAACTGGCCAGTGGGCAGGAGGTTTGACCTTCCCTTAAAAATACAGCAAGGCTGAAGGTTGGGAGTTTCCTCTAGGAAGCGAAGAGTGCTTTGTGACACGCACCCTTTTTCTTATACTCTGCGAGTCCCTGAGCTTCTGAGGCCATGCTTCGGATTGTGAATGGATAATAGGATGAGAGGGTGAGAAGGATGAGCCCATCGCTGGTTATCCCTGATTAGCAGGGGGCTGGACTTAGGTTTTGACCAGATCTACCAGCAACATATCAACTTGGGTGATAACCCAGTGCTGGGACACTCAGGGGGAGAGCTGGGGGACACCATGAGGTGTGCCCCGTGGACACTTCTGATGACTCCCTTCCCTTCCTGGCCAGCCCAGTGCCACTCAGGTGACAGGTGTTACTGTTTATCTACTCTGTGACCTCTGGCAGGCACTGCCCTCTGGAGCCTGTGTCCTCGTTTCAAAAAGGGGAGATGACAACGCCAACCCTCTGAGGACAGACTCTGGTGAGGGTCGTGGATTCTGGGCTGAGGTTTTGAGTACCCCTGTCGATCACCGGAAACAGCTGGAGCCAAACGCAGACATCCAGACGTCCCCGAGGATGCTCATCCACTGATTCAGCCACTCCTAGCATCATGACTGATGCAAACCACAGGCTGACCTTCTCTTCCCTCACCCCAGGCCCCGAAGGAAAGGCATCAGAAAAGAGCAGGTGGAGCAGGATCAGAGATTCACGGTCCTCGTCTTTAAGACACAGGCTGATGCGGTTGAACCCACAGGACCCGAACCATCATGGCCCTGACCTATCTCTTCATCTGTACCTCAGGAACGAGGAACCCCATGAGTCACTCGGGAATGCTGTGAGGCTTTTGCTTGTTGTGTGGACACCACGCTGGTCCCTCCAGACCAAGAGAGATGCTTCTCTAGGATGGGACCAGAGCTGGGGGCGTTAAGCTGGGGCCTTCGTCTCTTCTTAAGCTTTAAAGCAAGAGCAGGTGTGTTCCCACCATAGTCTTCCAAGACCCCATATCCTGCTCACTCACGGTTGCGTCTCATGCCCCACAGTCGGGGCATCCAGGTGACATGTCCTTACCTGGTAGAACCAGGGACAGTTCACGGAGACTGAGCTCTGAGCCCATTCTTTCAAAAGCCTTCCTTGCCTTACGTGGCAGCCCTTACTCAGACACCCCTCTTTCGTGACTCTTAATTCGAGCAGTGAAATGAACAACGCAGGCTGCTCTCTAGCCTGCGCTTACCGTGAACTGGGCCTCTGATAGCCTTAACCTCCTGTGAGCCTTCACAACCCTGCCAGGTAGCCTTTCCTCGGTCTCATTCCTGGATGAAGAAACCACGGCCACAGAGAGAGAATGATGCCAAGGTCACAGAGATACAAAGTGACAGAGTTGGAAGCTAGGGATCCCAGCCACCATCCCATACCTTAGCCTTGAAGCCACAGTGTCTCCCTACAGGCAGTAGAGCAACTCCAGGTTGCTGATTGGGGGAGGGGGGGATCTTGCTTCCCACTTTCCCCAGTGTGGAGAGTCTATCTGGATAGCTCTACTATGCCCAATCCTGCCTAGCTCGCTCTGCTGCTACTACAAGCAGAAGGAAGGCGACCTTATAGTTAATTGGTATCAGCAACACGGACATAGACACAGCCCTGGCTTGGTGGCACACAGTGGACCCAGCTTTATACAGGGGCCTGCGTAAATCGTTTAACTTCCCAAATTCTCCTTGAGACACTATAATTCATCCCTCTCTCTTTTTTCCCCCCAAATAAATAAAAGCCCAGATGAGATAATGGTTCAAAAAAAAAAAAAGGTCAAAAAATGGATAAATAAGTTAACGGCCTGAACAAAATACACTCTGCCCTAAGTGGGTCCACCCGGAACTTTCTGCATTCAGGACCCCACCTTGCCTTCTTAAGTCTCCACCCTGTCTCTAAGGACAGAATGTTCAATGCAAGACAGAGATAGCAAGGAAAGACTACTTCCTCCTGGTCAAAGGAGACCGGAGGCTCTTGACACAAATCCCCCCCAGCTGGGTTTGTCGTCTTGATCCCTTAGAGGAGTCACAGGAAACTCAAACTGAATGTGCTTGGGGGGAGGGGTAGCGGGGGGGGGGCAGAAAGTCTGCGGCTCTGAGAGGCAAGAGCTTCCAGAGGGAGGTAGTAAATATTTCATGGGACCTTCCAACTCCTCGTGACTCAAGTGACCCTGTGACATTTCAGAACCTGGGGCTGGAGAATAGTCTCCACTTAATGGCTGAGCGGTTGGAGGAGGTGAGGAGCAGACGGTCGAAAGGCTCTGAGCTCAGACTGGGGCCTCTGCAGGCAAATGCTGCAAGGGTGGGGAAGCAACGGTCCTTCCCCCACCCCGCTCCCAGATCGATAGCAAGTTGAATAATCAGCCTGTGACTGGGCACCTTCCAAACTGCTGGGTCAAAAGCTCCAAAACAGCCCAGATCTTGACTACCCCCCTGCTCCCTTCCTAGTGGACCACCAATGCCTGGAGAAAGTGGGCGTTCAAGAAATGCTTGGTAACTGAGTGAATCAAAATTCCCCACTCACGACACAGCGTTTGGGTGACAACCCAGTCCAGACCCATAGATCGCTCCTAACATGCTTCCGCTCCTTGGAACACACAAACCACTGCAGTGAGCATCTTCCCTGGCACGGAGCCAGGCTCTGGCTCGCAGGGCTCTGCGTCCAAACCTCTACTCCTGAGCACCGCTAACAGGGCTCCCTGCAGGAACAAAGCCTTGTGCGGCTGGCCCCATCACACCATCCCAGCAGTCCCGTGCAACCCGAATCCACGTGCAGCTGCCTTCATGACAGAGCTCCACCTGCATTAGCCACTGCAGAGTAGTATTTTTGAAAAGAAGTGAGCAGATCTGAAGCAAAACACACGCGGCCTCCTTGTAGTACTGATCCCGCACAGCAAGCCGGGAGCTTGAGGTGGTTATCTTTGCCTTAGATCCTGCCACAGAAACGCTTAGACCCCCTGCGTCTAAAACCATGCCAGCCAGCATTCTGCAGTTCAGCGCCTCTGCTGAACTGCCTCCCTCCGTGAGTTCGATTCAATTACAGGCTCGGAACTAGAGGAAATCTTGGCTTCGCTCAGAAGTTCAAGGGTTCCTGTCTCCCCTGCGACACAACCCCCCACTGTAGCCTTGAGCTGTTTGTAAACGCCTGGCTGACTGGAGTCCTTGCGGGCAAAGGCGTGCGAGGAACAAAAACGAGTCGCCGGTGACCTCTTAGTGGCCTTCCTGACCCTAGACACAAGAACTCAGGCTTACATTTTCTCGGTCTTATCCCACAATTGCCTAACTGTCATCCAGATGGCATCCCTGGAATACCACCTTTCCTAAAACATTCTCAAGTTCCAGATAGAGCCGTAGCCCTGGGCAGACCCTTCATGCCTGCCCAGACATCTCTTCTCCTCCCCATTTTTCCAATCCCCTAACTTTCTCCAGACCTTTGAAGACACTCTAAGTCACGGCTATTAGAAATTCATATGCAAACAACTCAGCGGACTCCCAGGTCCTCCCCTCTGCCGCTCAGACTGCAAGCCCTTCGCTCCTTTGGGTCGCCAGAGGCCAGAGGAGCGGGTTGGCGCCGCCTGCTCCAAGCGCTGCTCACGACCCCGGAAAATCTCCGGGGAGGATTGCGGAGGTCGCTCCTGCAGGTGCGAGGCAGGCTCGGCTGAGCAGAGCTCAGGAAGAGGCCCGGAGTGTGGACAGCGCACAGGGTGCTGAATCAGACACGGGGGTGGCGGAGTGCCAGGGCCGCGGGAGGACAGGATGAGCCGAGGTGCGCCCCGACTGGGCAGAGCGAGCAGGGCCGGGGACGCGCCGCCGCCGTAGGGTCCCGAGCGCCGGTGCCCCGAGCGCGGGCGAGGGGCGCGGCCCTTACCTGACCGAAGGCGGAGCTGAGCATGGGGCGCAGCTGGTGGAGGAACGGGTCCGCCTCGGGGGTGCCAGCGGGAGCCGGGTCCCCGCGACCCCGCGATCGCAGGGAGCCCCGTAGACTGAGAGCCGGCGCCAGCCCCCGTTCCTCCCCATCGCGCCCGCGGGCCGGCGGTAGCGTCTCCCGGGGCCTGCAGTGCGCCTGGGGCAGCCCACGCCGGCTCCCGCGCGCGCCCTCGTCCCGCGGCACCGGCCGGCACAGGGGCCTCCGCGAGCTGGGGTCCCCGCACGTTGCAGGCGAGTCGGGGCAGGGACCGGGCAGCCTGCGGCCACGCAGCCCGGGGTCCCGCGCAGAGCTGTGGCGGGGAGCCCGGCTGCCCCCGCTCGCCGCCGCCGCCTTGAGCAGCGACGTCTTGGACTCGCTCTTGGCGATGTGCGAGCTCATCGCGGCGGGGCCCGCGCTCGCATGGCCCGGCGGGGGTGGCGCGGGGCCCCCGGAGGGCAGGGAGCGGGGCGCCCGGCGGGAGCCGAGCCCGAGGACGCGCTGCAGGCGGGCGCCGTCCCCTGGCCGCTTAAATGCGGCCCCGTCGCCGCCGCCCATGTGACAGCGCAGCCTCTGCGCCCGGAGCCTCGAGCTCCCGGCGGCCGGCGCTGCGGATCTGGGGGGGCAGCCTGCTGTCCCCCGAGAGCCCACCCCCGGCTCTCCCGCGGCCCAGGTGCCGCCGCGCCCCGCCCCTCGCCCCGCCCCGCGCTCGGGGAGTCCCGCTTCCGGGCGCCTCTGGTGGCCAAGGGGGCGCTGCGGCACTGAACAGGAGCACGAGGGAAGGGGCTGGCTAACCTCCCCCAAGGAGACTGGCGGAGCCCCTTATCATTCCCGGAGGATCCCTCAGTGCCCCGGATTGGCCGGTCGCCCCCAAAGTCAAGCAAGGGTGAACTTTCCAGAGAGAACAACTTTGGCCATAGGACCAAAGGGGTGCAGGACGCTAGAGGATCAGCCAGGAGGCAGGCACTCTGTGACACCACCCAGACAAACGCAGGAACCAGATGACCTGGAAGGATAAAGCTAGGAGTGTACCTATGCCGCTTTCATCCGCCTTCCACACAGTGTAATCGGGACTAGGATTGCCCAGGCAAGCCAGCCACAGAATTTACAGTTGACCCAAGAGGAGCCAGGTGGCGTCTGGCTGCAGCTACCTGTCCTGGAAGTTCGTGGTGGTGGTCAAATTCCAGGTAGGACCTACTTGCTATGCTTCTTTCTCTGTCCAACCACCTCCTGCCCTTCTAGCTGTAGAGAGACTCCTGCCCTTGGTAGGCAGCCAGGAAGTCACACTGGGCTGGTTTCAATCTTAAATCCCAGCTCTGCGGCTTGCCCCATCTGGGTAGCTTGGGCAAGTGTCATCACCCTCCCTGAGCCTGTTTCCTCTCTTCTGTGAAGCGCAAATGATTCTTTCAAACTAATTTCGGGGTGACATCAGAAGACACGGTGCACACGAAAGACCCGAGCGGGAGCTGGGACAGGGCGCCCATGCGGTGAGCAGCCTCTATCTGGTCTGTACCTCCTGAGGCCCTTGTACCAAGGTGCTAAGTAGTAGGGGAGTTAAGATTTGGAGGTGAGGACCTCTGTGTTCTAGACTCTGCCCATGCTCCGTCCCTACATCCTGCTCACTGCTTAGCCTCTTTAGGATCGATGGTCAGACTCCCAAAAGAACGCGGGCTTCGAGGAGGACCCTCTTTTCTGCATGGACACGTGCAAGAAAGGTGGATTGGGATGTGGTGGCACAGGCCCGCAATCCCAGCAGGATTGCTACGACCTGGAGGCCAGCTTGGGCTTCGGAGTAAGAACCTGTTTAAATATTTTGACTCTTGAGGAAAAAAAAGAAAAAGAAAAAGAAAACCTGGGTGTGGTGGCTCGTGCCCGTGCACGCAAGCACGCACGCATGCACGCACGCGCACACACACACACACACACACACACACACACACACACACACACACGCACACGTCTGTAATCCCTTGGGAGTTACAAACAGGAGGATGAGAATAAAGAGCTCTAGGCCAGGCTGGGCTACGTGAGACCCTTTCATAAAAATGAATGAATGAATGAATGAATGAATGAATGAATGAATGAATTTAACAGGCAAGGTGACACGCATATTTAATCCCAACACTCAGAAGACAGAGGCAGACAGACCTCTATGAGGCCATCATAGTCTACAGAGTTATAGACCGGTCAGGGCTACATAGAGAGACATGTCTCAAAGCGAGCACACAAACAATTACGAACAAACCAACCAACCCCAGGATGGCCCGGGAAAGCAATTTCACAGAACAAAAATGAACAAGGAAATGAAGCAGCATTTGGGGGATTAAAAGACGACGTATGCACGACATAAACCTCAGGAGATGAAGAACCGAGCGGAATCCCTCAGGAGCCGATAAGCAGCAAGGGATGACTGTAAATCCCTGCTGTGCGTGTCTGCCGCTCGCTAACCTTTGTGAAGCCTAAACACCCCTGAGACAAACCTGGTTGGCCAGCCGCTCTTGTTGGAAACCCAAAGGAAGCTGGATATCTCGCGCACGGTTATTAACACAAGTGAAATAAACCAGAGTTACGCTCAGAGACTAAATGGCTGAGACATCTGTATTCCCACCCCAGATAATCCTGGGTGCAGGCTGGAGTTCCATTCCATGTGTAACGTCTGTGAATTTGCTCGGCACCGACACATATGTATGCGACCAGGTACCATACCTGGAATCTGCCACCCAAAGATGTGCCCGACTCAGTCAGCAAATACCTGTCCGTGCGTCCAGCCCTGCAAGGGTTGGAACTTGGGCCTAGCGTATGCTGGGCGACCACTCTGACGGTCCGCTATGCCCCCAGACTAGATGGTGTCACTGGACGGCAGACACCTCTGCGTATGAAGTAAAAGAAACAGTTGTGTCTCCATCTGGGGAAAGATGGATCTGACCAAGCAGAGGGATTCAGTATCCGGAGGAGAAGAGAGCTTGCTGTGTTCAAGAAGCCACCAGATAAGGAGGGCTGAAGGTGGGGGAGGGGAAGGCAGGGGCTAGAAGCCGCATCACCCCATCACCGTGGGCGTGAGTGGAAATATGGCAGCAGGCAGGTCTCGTTCCAAAGTGCAGGGGAGAGGTGCTGAGGCCGGACTGGGGCGACAGTTGGTGGAGGAGGTGTGAGAAGGGGTGAGACTCATGAGATGTCCAAAGAATGGTAAGATCCAGACGGGCAGGGTGGCAGGTGTCTGAAACCCCAGAACTCTGGAGGCTGACACTGTAGAACCTGGGGGTCAAGATCATCCTTGGCCACACAGAGTTTGAAACCAGCCTGGGTTATGAGAAACCCTGACTCAAAGCAACACAAGCAAAATGTCATATCCATTCCTTCTTCTTTATTCTCCAGGAAACACACATACACACACCACACACACACACACACACACACACACACACACACACACACCACACACACCACACACACACACCACACACACCACACACCACACACATACCACACACCACACACACATACACACACACCACACACACACCACACACCACACACATACACACCACACACACCACACACACACCACACACACATACACACACACACCACACACACCACACACCACACACCACACACACACCACACACCACACACATACCACACACCACACACACACATAGCACACACACATCACACACACACACCACACACACATCACACACACACACATCACACACACACCACATACACACACACACCACACATACACACACACCACACACAAACCACACACACACACACCACACACACACACCCCACACACCACACACACAGCACACACACAACACACACAACACAACACACACACTACACATACACACACAGCACACACACACAACACACACACTACACATACACACACACCACACACACACACCACACACACACACCACACACACACCACACACACATAACACACACACCACACACACACCACACACCACACACACACCACACACCACACACACACATAGCACACACACATCACACACATACCCCCAAACACACACACACACCACACACATACATACCACACACCACACACATACACATACACACAGCACACACACACACAGCACACACCACACACACCACACACAGAGCAAATGGAGGAGAAATACAACTGTGATATAAGGAAACCAGGCAATTAGGAAATTACAGAATTACAGGCTGGGTTCTGTGGAAGCCCAGAAGAGAACCTTCAGGGAGACAGAGAAAGCGGCAGAGAGAAGTGACATTTGAGTGGCCTCTTTGAAGGGCAAGAGGATTCTGTCAACTGGCTGAAGAGTGTCTGGGGAAGGTTGTTCCACATGAGGGTTTCCGGACGTCCCCTACATGGATGGCTGAGTGTACTTGGGAAAGTGCCTGGTCACTGAGGAGGGCGTAATTAAAGTTGTGACATGGGCCAGGAAAGGTGCTTAGAATGTGACATTGGAGAGGTCGCACTTTATCTCACAAGCAATGGTGAATCCTTGAAGAAGCCGGGGATAGGGGTAGGGTATGGATAATGCTGGCAGAACTGCATTTTTTTTTTTTTGGTTCGTTTTTTCGGAGCTGGGGACCGAACCCAGGGCCTTGAGCTTGGTAGGCAAGCACTCTACCGCTGAGCTAAATCCCCAACCCTGCAGAACTGCATTCTTGGTTGTTATTTTGTTTCGGTTTTGTTTGCTTGTTTGCTCTTAAGCAGCCATCTTGGGGTAGTTGATTACAAAGACAGGAGGAGCGAACAGATCGGTTAGATCAATTAGGTCCACAGGACTAACGGAAGTTAACCAATGGAGCTTCCTGGTCTTCATCTGGGCTCACGGGGAGGGGCGGGGCACAGTGCAGGAATTCTGACTCGTCAGCTCTGCCTCAATGTCCGTGTGGGGGAGAGTGCAGTCAGACAGACAGACCCCGGCAGTCCGTGGACCAGGCACCCTACGCACCCACCGTGTTCTCTCTGAAGCTAAGACAAACTGGCATCAGGTGTTACTTCCCACAGGGGTGTGGTGGAGGAGGGAGAAATTCTAAGGGAGGGTCCAAAGGTTCAGCGTATGAGTTAGGAAAGCCTTGACCTGGGGACCCAGGAGGAGGGGTTTCTGAGCGTCCAGGATGACCCGAGCATGTGTGTCTATGGCCTGGACTTCAGTGTGGGGCTCAGGAGGCCAGGGCCATTAGCACAGTGAAGCAGCACAGGAAACGCCGAGCAGAGGGCAAACAGAATCAACAACAGAGAGACAGCAACATGCCGCTGTCGCCAGCACAATAGGATCCTCTTCCCGAGGGTGGGGGGGAGTTACATTCCAAAAGGTCAGTAAAGAGCTAGAGAGGCACCTCGGCCATTAAAGGCCAGTTCACACTTCCAAATGTCAAGCGCTTGGTTCCCAGAGGGCAAAGGAAGTGTTTTTCACTGAGATGCGCGGAAACCCAGCCACAACCGACAAAGCGTTCGTGTGCACCTGCCGAGCGCTGGGACTAAATATCATGCATTTCCCTCACAGATACGGTTGTATTTGTTCCTTACATTTAAAAACATCTATCTACTTCGTGTGTGTGTGCCTGAATGTGTGTCTGTGCGGGCACCACACACATGCCGGAGTCTGTGGGAGTTGGAAGTGGAGTCGTGGGTGGTCGTGAGCCACCGTCTGGGTGCTGGGAATCAAATCTGGGTCCCTCTGCAAGGACCAGTGTTGTTCACTGCTCAGCCCCCACGTTTTGCTTATTTATTGAGGGGAGAGGATTTAAGCCAAGATACACACGTGAAGGTCAGAGGTCAAGAGGTCAAAGGTCAAGCTTTCTACCTCGAGAGTCCTGGCTGTTGAGCTCAGTTTATAAGACTCGGAGGAGAGTGCCTTTATCTGCCTACCCATCTCACCCACTGATTCCTTTGTTTTGATACAGTCTCTCACGATGTAGGCAAGTTGGCCTGTTATTCTCCGAATTACAGCCTACCCTGCTCTCCAACTTGTAGCAATCCCCCTGCCTCAGCCTCCTGAGAGCCGGGAATACAGTCATAAGCCGACCTCAAGTAGCTTCTACATGGGTTTTTTTTTTTTTTTTTTTTAAAGTCTGACAAACAAGTAATGTAGATTTAATGAGGAATTTAGTTCAGATGTAGGGAAATTGCAGACATGTTATTAAGGTAGAGAAAACTGTGGGTGTGGAAAGAGAAGACGGCTTGCCTCACCGATGGGGAGGTGTAATGAAAATGTAGCCGCTATGAAGTACCCTGCCGGGTAGGAACCATTTTCAAAGAAGCCTTTGGAATGTACACACCTCTCTTGCTTTCAAAGTAGTTTCCTGTGAGGCCTTGCGTACACCTTAAGGTGTTACCATACTGTATTTGTTAGGTAATTACACGCTGCTCTGCCATTTGACTGGGAGACTGAAGCCTGCAAAAGAAAAAAATGCTTTTGGAGTTCTGGAAAGAAACCTCCTCACCTTGTAAGGGCTCTGAGACAGGGAGGAGGGGCTGGACCATGGCATCAATCCAGAAGATTGCATTTGGCTGTCTCATGACTCAAGAAAACTCACAAAGGAGTTTGGCAGGGAGAAGGCCACATTCCCGGACCTGTCCATGGGCCCATCTCTCTTGGAGCACCGCTGTTTGATGGCAGCAGCCAGCTCCTTCAGAGACTGCTCTCGGCCCCTGCAGTCTTGCAAGGCTGCCCCGCTGGTGTTTACACGGTGGGGCCTGGATTAATTCTCTGGGACACCTCACCCTCTGCTTGCTTCTTTCTGTTGTCAGAATCAAATTCTGCTCTTAATCTCCCCTTGTTTTCAGATCACACAAATCACTCTGTTGGGTTTCAGAAATCTGGGATTACAAACTGTTCTCAGGACTCCGAGGTCATTGGTGAACACGGGAGAATTTTCTCCTGGGAGGCGGAGGGGATGGTCTGGGTACTAAATAGAGGATTCCTTCCAAAAATCTGCCTTTGGCCATCAGTGCTCATTGCTTAAGAGGATTTCAAGATTTTCCAAGTGAAATGAAAAGGAGCCTGAGGTCTAAGAACGCATATTTGGGTCAAAACCAAATGGCGCATTTAAGGCCAAGCATGTCACCATATTTATATAATTCAATAGAAACCACAAAACAAGCAGGAGAGATTGAGCAAAAATAATCAATACTGACAAGAACAGACAACTGGAACAGCCTAAAGGTATAAACTATGGTTTTTCAAGATGGCGGCATAAGAACTCATTTGTTCTGTAGATGAAGGAGAGGGAAGCCTGTTATTGTCATTCAGGCTTAAGCAAAAAAAAAAAAAAAAAAAAAAAAAAATCAAAGAGAGAGAAATTCTATCCCATACTGATCATTGATTGCTTTCCTCTCATTATATTATTTTTTTTTTGTTTTGTTTTTTTTTTCGGAGCTGGGGACCGAACCCAGGGCCTTGCGCTTCCTAGGTAAGCGCTCTACCACTGAGCTAAATCCCCAACCCCTATATTATTATATTTATGTATTTGTTTATGTGTCTATTTATCGTAGGGAGCATGGAGGTCTTTGTGCTTATAGACACGCACTAGGGGGACCCAGAAGGCCATGCACTTCGGTTGTTGCTTCAAGGGAAGGAATGAGAAACCCATTCTCTGCCCAGATGGCTGGAGCAGATGTGCTTTCTAACCTGGTGGCTTTTGTGCCATCTGTGTGGCCTGGGATGTTTCATCCACTCTCATAAGCCTGTCCATCTATAGGGTTCATCTTTACAGAGGGTGATGTGTTTATAAAAAGATAGAGAGAGGGGGTTGGGGATTTGGCTCAGTGGTAGAGCGCTTGCCTAGCAAGCGCAAGGCCCTGGGTTCGGTCCCCAGCTCCGAAAAAAAAAGAAAAAAAAAAAAAGATAGAGAGAGGGGGATATGTAGGTGTGGTCAGGTAGGGGGAAGGAGGTGCCTCTGTGGGCCCGTGCTGAGGCATCCCTTCCCCCTGAGGGACTGGCCAACGATGGTGTAGTATAGAATAGAGTTTATTCAGGGCATGTGGAAGGGAGTCAGGAGGGTAGTAGAGGCAGAGAAAGGGAGAGGGAGAGGGAGAGGGAGGGGGAGGGGGAGGGGGAGAGGGAGGGAGAGGGAGAGGGAGAGGGAGAGGGAGAGAGAGAGAGAGAGAGGAGGGAGGTAGAGGAGTAGAGGCCGTCCATGAGCATGTATGTGGGGAGAGAGTGGGGACAGGAAGACAAGAGCAGGAGCAAGAGAGCAAGGGGGCAGGGCAAGCAGCCCCTTTTATAGTGAGTCAGGCACGCCTGGCTGTTGCCAGGTAACTGTGGGGCGGAGCTTAGACAGAATGCGAACAGAGGGCATCCCACGGACTTTACTAAGAGTTTTGATGTTATCTGGTCTGATCTGTATTTGGCTTACTTTGCTCCTCAGAGAGTGATATAGGCACGCTCTGTTGCGTACTCCGGATTGAGTTACTCATCCCCAAGAATGGCTTCCGTCCGATGGCGCGCCGTGCTTGAACACATCTAAAATACACAACTCCCGGTCGACACTGGCTACAACACATCATGTATGCACATAGAAGTCAGAGGTCAGTTTGCTGGTGTCAATTCTGTCTATACCACGTAGGCTCCGGGGATTGAACTCAAGGCCATCAGGCTTGGCATCGGACGAGGGGCCATTTTGCTGGCATTGGTTGCTCTTTTGGTAAAAATGGCGCCTCTAAGCTACGGTTGTAGCTCGAAGGTGGAAAGCTTGTCTGGCACTCAAGGAGTCCCAGTCCTGTTCCCAGCGCTGCACACTCAATCGATCTCCAGCTACCAGGAAACACCGCCATCTTGCCCCATTGTGCGTACGCTTCTTCACCTAAGGAGAGCTGTTCTCCCTCTGTCCGGAAATGTGACTGGTTCAGGAAATGGTGGTCCCCAGTGCCTTCCCCTCCCCCAGCCCTTTTGTGGCTGGGCTCAAACTCACCACCCTTAGGTCTTAGCCTCTCAAAGGCAAGGATTTCAGATTGCACCGCCATGCTCGGCTCCTTAATTCTTCAAGCCTGAATGTGGAGAGAGCTGAGTCAGCCAGAGGCAGGCTGACTCCGTGACAGGCTGCAAACTGGCCTAAATTTCTGTTTCCCAGAATCAAGAACCCAGATCCAGGAACCTGAGGTCAGCCAACCACCGCCTCGGGCATCCAATCCCAGGGCACCTTGTCATCCGGCCAGAAGTAAGAACAGGTAGCTCAAATGAGTGAGCTGCCCCACTCCCCTCCGGGGGTGGGGGGAAGTCTCCAGAGTTTAAATGATTGTAGAATCAGACACCCCCCACCCCCACCCCACCCCCACCCCCGAGACAGAGCTGACCAATCAAGGTAAAAGCGCACACAGCCCTCCCTGGAATTCTCCTAACAGGCAGTAAAAGCGGAGGTCTCCGTTTCTCTCAGGTCCCAAACAGGAAGACCCCCCCACGCAGGAAGTTCAGCTGAAGACGCATTGTTTGCTTTTGCACACTCTTTGAGCCTGGGGTATCGTTCTTCAGAGATTCTTGGACCCTCACCATGTCTTACACTGCAGTGCTCTCTCAGCCAAGCGTATATGACGCACACAACACACGTCACCGTAACGTCGATGGAGTCTCCATTAGGCAAAATGCAGCCCAAGTTCAGACGACCTACTCCAATCACAGCACCCCCCTTTACCCAACTCCTAGCACGATGACCCTAACGGCATCATAGATACTCGTCTGATGTTTATTTTATTTTTTATATAAATTACTTTTATTTTACATGAATTGGTGCTCTGCCTGTATGTATGCCTGTGTTTGAATATGAAACAAACAGACGAAATACAAAAAAATCAGATGTCCTGGAGCTGGAGTTATAGACAGTTTTGAGCTGCCATGCAGGTGCGGGAATTGAACCTGGGTCCTCTGGAAGATCAGCCAGCACTCTTAACAGCCGAGCCCTTCTCCATCCCTAATACTTATTTTTAAATCCATTATGTTTATCTATTTAGCGTGTGTGTGTGCACACGACCGAGGTCAGAGGCCAACTTCTGGGGGTAAGTTCTCTCCACCACGTGAGTCTTGGGGCTCAAACAGGTTGTTGAGGTTCTCTTCTGGTGTTTTCCCCTCTGAGCTGCCTCACCAGCTCTCACACTTAGTGAGAGAATACCACATAAAAAGAGCCAAAATGACCCAGAGCTCCCAGGGACTAAACCACCATCCAAAGAGTACGCATGGAGGGACCCATGGCTCCAGCCACATATGTAGCAGAGGATGGCCTTGTCGGACATCTATGGGAGGCAAGGTCCTTGGTCCTGTGAGGGCTCAATGCCCCAGTGTAGGGGAATGCCAGGGTGGGGAGGCAGGAGGGAGGGGGTGGATGGGTGGGGGAGCACCCTCCTAGAAACAGGGGGAGGGGGAGAGAACAGGGGTTTTCTGGAGGGGAAACGGGGAAAGGCGATAACATGTGAAATGTAAATAAATAGGATATCCAATAAAAGAAAAAATTGCAAATTCAAAACAAACCAACAAACAAAAAGAATCAGAACGAAGGTGGGAGTCATAGAGCACACCTGTAAATGCATTTGGGAGGTTGGAGCAGGTGGATCGATAGCCCAGGGTCACTCTCGGCGGCTATCGAACAAGTTCAAAGCCAGCCTGAGCTAGATGAGCCACCCTGTTTAAAAAAAACAAGGGGTTGGGGATTTAGCTCAGTGGTAGAGTGCTTGCCTAGGAAGCGCAAGGCCCTGGGTTCGGTCCCCAGCTCCGAAAAAAAAGAACCAAAAAAAAAAAAAAAACAAAAAAAAACAAAAAAGGACGTCATAGAAAATTCTTATTAGTCTTAGGGGTTGAAGTGTGGCTCAGTAGGTAGAGTGACTGCCTGGCGTGCACAAAGCCCTGGGTTCAAAGCCATGCTATATAAATCTGGGTGTGATAGGGCGGGCGCAGGCACATAACCTCAGCACCCATTAGGAAGAAGCCGCAGGATCAGGAGTTCAAAATTATCCTTAAACAAGAAAGAACTAATCTCCTATGCTTAGATTCAGTAGAGGGTGATAATTCAAAGACCAGTCTACAGAGCTATTTTTCTCCCCCGAGATTTTGTATACACAGCCAGGACCCTGAGTGGCCTATAACCATCGACATTCAGATGACTTTCAAGGACCAGCTATGAGTTTTGCCATGGCCAGGAGAGTTCTAAGTTTTAATTGCCAGAAGGAAGGAAGGTTCCACCCATGATCAGAGTCAGCCAACAGTGAGGTCTGTGAGCAGGGCGGTTACATCTGTGGCACTTGGAGCTGTGCCTGGCCCTGCATCAAGCAGCCCTACTTAGTGGTTCTGCATGGCTGCAAACAAAGTGGGTTTGGTAACAAAGAAGCCTACGGCACCACACGGAAAAGCAGAGAGGCTTTAAATTTCCTAGAACCGGAGGCTCTCAACAGGCTGAAGTATCTATCAGATGAGGCACCACGAGGCTCCAAGGTATGTTTACCTCTGGGCAAGGACTGTTTCGTATTCAAACATGCGCAAAGCCGGGCGCCTTCGCTTCTGAGAGCTGGCATATACCTCAGAGCCTCTGCAAGAACATCTAAATACTGCGCTTCCGGCTGAGGGCCTAGCTGGGAGGCTTTTCACCTTACAAAGCCATGAGATCATTTTTCCTAAGCGAACGAAGGTGACATCACTGGTCTAAGGGTACCGCCCTATCTTCAGAACAATCAGAGGACGTGACTGGCTCTGGGATACAAATCACTGGGCAGATCTCCCTTCCCTGAGTTCAGGCAGTCCTGTTTCTATCCTCCCTCTAATTTAACAATCTAGACCACACAGGGTCCAAAGTGAATGCAGAAGTCTCTAGAGGAAAAAAATGGAGGAGGGTTTTGGGGGATGGGGAGAGCCCTTTCCACTTCACTTTCTGCTCTCTGTTTACCGGCTTTCGGCATTTTCCACTAATCTTGGAATGGTCGCAGAAGGCAACAAGCCAGCGGCGCCTAATGAATGAGAAACACGGCAGCGAGGGACCCCACAGCTGAGGCAGACTCTGTGAGCGGCTCTCAGGAGACTGGCGAGGCGTGCGCGCGGGTCTCTGCCTTGGCACCATCTGCCGATTCCTCGGGAGGACAGAACAGACCAGCGAGCCATGAAGATTCGATTATGTAACGCTGGAGGATCGCTTGTTTTTCAAAAGGGAGACAAATGGAACGAATTGATTTGTTTGTCAAAGTCATGTCACTAGAGGAGACCAGTCCCCCTCCTCTTCCTGGAGGATCTCCTCAACCAGGGGAGTGATTTCACGTGCTCAGAAAATAGGAGCCCAGGACCCACAGAGTCAGCTCAGACAGTAACAGCAGCGCTTGGGCCAGAGCCCAACGAGCCACGTGGGGAAGGAAAGAACCAACTTCAGCTAACAGTCCTCGGACCTCCACACGTGCACACACCCACCCACGGCGAAAGAAATAAATAAAAGACTCCATTCATTAAAAAAAAAAAAAAGTCCATTTCCAAAGCTGTGCTGGCAAACCCTTTTCTGGCTTCTCTGCTTGAGAAAAGACCGTTCCGCCGTTACCTAAAGGGCTCAGCCATGGCAAGGAACATAATTGGCACCCCTGCCCTCAGCTTAGGAACCTGCCATCTCTGTCTAACCTCTCTTGCTTGCTCTCAGGGAAATAACGTCTAATCTTGGAGTCAATGGGGTCATATTAGTATTCAGAAACTCGTGTGTGTGTGTGTGTGTGTGTGTGTGTGTGTGTGTGTGTGTGTGTAGGTGGGGTAGTTGGTCCTCTCCTTCTACCAATGTGTCAGGGCTCCAGCAACCAAACTCTGGTAATCAGGCTGGCCTTTACCCATGGGGCCATCGTGGTGCCCTCCCCTAGCATCTTTATTCAACACGGAAACTAAGCCCATAGCACCCGATCTTTGCCCTGCACCCATCCAGGTCCATACCTTCCTATTCTCCATGCTCTTCTCTGCCCTAGGGGTTTGCCCCCTCGCCCTCCAGCTCTTGGCAGCAGCAGGAGAAGAGAGAGCAGAGAAAGCGGGGGCCTAAAGGCAGTGATGATTTCAATACCCCTAGCTCCCTCCCTGACACTCTGCCTCAAGTTACTGATGTCTTTGGATAGAAGGTTGCCTGGCTCCCAGAATCCTCCCTTTCTGGGTTCTGTAGCTTCCTCCTCAGCTGTCACATCTGGAGAGTGGTGGCCGCTATTTCTACCTCCTTGGGCGTTGTACCAATCTTCCCTGTGCCCTCCCCACACCTTGTAGACCGTCCCTTTATTAAATCCTCCTCTGACCGTCTAATTTGGACATGCCATCTGTTTCTTCTAAGACCCCATGTGATACCCCTACCGGGTCACATTGGCCTGTGCTAGACCCTGCACCGAGGGTTAAACTCAAAAACAAAACCAGTAATACTACGGCTTCCGGCTCCCTGTCATCAGTCTGTGTTACCTTTCCCCAAAGCTATGCTAACAACAACTTAAAGAGAAAGTCGAAACCCTCTTTACAACATAATTGTGCAGTGGAGTTCCTATGAGCTAAATATAATTCTGAGAACAAGCTTGGTCGTGCAATTGAAATTCATGTTAACACAACTATAAAGAGAAAACTCCAGAACTGATGCCCTGGAGTCAAGATTTAACAGGAAACATGTTCCAGTATTTAAATCAATCCGACAAACGAACCAGAGTCCAGAGTTGACCTGTAGCCGGCGAGCGCTGGGAGGCGGAGGGAGGGACAACAGACATGTTCTGGGTGGGATTGGGCCTTTTTTTTTTTTTTTTTTTTCAGAGCTGGGGACCGAACCCAGGGCCTTGTGCTTGCTAGGCAAGCGCTCTACCACTGAGCTAAATCCCCAACCCCTGGGCCTTTTATGAGATAAATGTACTTTCAGTATTTCTTTTTTTCTTTTTTTTTTTTCCTATTCTTTTTTTCGGAGCTGGGGACCGAACCCAGGGCCTTGCGCTTGCTAGGCAAGTGCTCTACCACTGAGCTAAATCCCCAACCCATAAATGTACTTTCAAAAAGGTGAATTTGGGGCTGGCAAGGTGGTTCCGTGGGTAAAGCCATTTGCCACCCACCCTGACTACCTGAGTTCGGTTCATGGTAGGAGGAGAGAATTGACCTCCACAGGTGTGCTATGGCACACACACCCTGACCCCTCCACAAATAAATAAATGTTTACAAAAATAAAACGGGGCCCACTGTGGCAGGATGTGTAACAGGTACTCCCACACTCAGGACACCGAATCACAGAGCCTGCGGGTTTGAGACCTGGGTGGGTAACACAGTGAGACCCTGTGTTTCAAAAGGATAAAACCAAAAACACTGAGGCTCGCGAGACGGCACACAGCGAGGAAACTTGCAGAAGACTGAGGTTCAGGTCCCAGTACCTATGTTGGACAGCTCACGATGCCCTACGACACCAGCTCCAGAGGGGCCGAACCTCTGGCCTGCTCTGACACCTGTGCTCGCGGGCACGCACGCCGCCAGTGCGCGTGATTTAAAAACAGTATTTTGAAAAGCTGCATGCGGGGTTGGGGTTTTAGCTCAGTGGTAGAGCGCTTGTCTAGCAAGCACAAGGACCTGGGTTCGGTCCTCAGCTCCGGAAAAAAAAAAAAAAGAAAAGCTGCATGCAAATTTCATTCCCACAAACCAAACAGGTTTCCTGATCAGGAGGAGTCTGCTATCAGTTTGTATAATAAACTAATAAAATAACCACCTTTCGATGTCCTGAACCAATTACAGATGGTTGTGAGCCACCATGTGGTGGCTGGGAATTGAACTCAGGACCTCCCGGGAAGGGCAGCCAGTGCTCTTAACCACCGAGCCATCTCTCCAGCCCCAAATAACCACCTTTTGATGCCCCGAACCAATCAAATCAGGAGGTGCATTGACTCATTGTCCTTCTAGTGAAATTTATCCTCAGTCTGCAGGGAGGATCGCTCGCCTTCCGTGCTCCTGAAATAGCAGAAATTATGAAATGGAGTTTAGAGGAAAGATAAGGGAATTGCCATTTATAGACCACACAGAAAACTCAAGGCAATTTGCATCTGCTGGGCACATTTAACCCTGAAAATAAACACGTATTCCGCTGCTTTCTTATTTTCTACATCTGACAAAAAAGTAAAAAAAACAAAAAGAACCTACATAGGAAAAAAAAAATCGGCTTGGCAATCCACTTTTCTCAAACCAGAAAGCAAAGTGAAAAAACGTTATTCTGTGTAGGATTATAACCGCTCACATCCACAGCTTTGGTGGCTTCCTACTGCTCTTGGGATGGAGTCCAGATTTCTCCACACAGCCGTGTTCCTCTAAAGCATTCCTACTCTCAACCCTCCTTGCTGCTGCTGCTGCCTGAAAGGCCTTAGCGGTCCCTGGTCCTGCTGCAAGCTCTCCCGGATTATCTCAAATCCATCCCTGCCGGCTCCACGAAGTTTGCACCTCCCAGGGAATGTCTGTCTCCCCAGCTGGGCCCACAGCACTGCCTCCTCACCGCCAACACCAGAGAAGGGAGGGTCGGTAGCTCTGCCTGATGCTGGCCATTTGCCACCATTTCTGAACTTTCTTCTGGCCCCAGGAGGGCACCCTGCCCTGCCTCTGTAAATACAGGGGCAGTCTAAACCAGGTAGATGGGTACAGTCCTATAATCTCAGCATACGGGAGGAGAGTCAGAAACTCAAGGTCACCCTTGACTACAAGAGTGAATTTAAGGCCAACCTGAGCTACTTAAGAGCCTGTCTGGGGGGGGGGGGGGGCTGGGGAGCTGGGGATTTAGCTCAGTGGTAGAGCGCTTACCTAGGAAGCACAAGGCCCTGGGTTCGGTCCCCAGCTCCGAAAAAAAGAACCAAGAAAAAAAAAAGAGCCTGTCTCGGGGGGGGGGGGGGGGGGAATGTCCTAAATAAAGTAAAAACAAGTCAAGGGAGCTTTCCCGGAGCCTCTGCAAGCTCTGAACTCTGCCGCTCCCTCCCACTCACACAGATGCTAGCTGGTAGCTCCAGGACAGGGAGGGGAGTTCCCGTAGAGGTTCCAAGGACAGTAGGAGGCCCCTCGGGCCTCTTACCTGCCCAGTCGGAGCACCTGGTCATATGACTATGGTTAGGACTGACTGCCTTCATGTCTGCTTGTTTGTTTGGATTTATCCAAAGGCTGGAGTCATAGTGTTGGGATAACAACTCATATTTCTCAGCTTATCAAATGCCTTTGCACTCTGAGGCCCATCTTTATATTTAAAAGTAACATTCTGGTCTGGGGGCAATGGCTTAGTTGGTAAGTGTTTGCGTCAAAAGCACAAGGACCTGAGTTGTTCCCCCAGATTTCACATACAACCAAAAACGAACAAACACCCCAAATCTGGGCATGGAGCACCCTCGTATTCCCAGGACTGAGAGGTAGAGTCAGGTAGATCCCTCAGACTCGCTAGCCGGTCAGGCCAGCCAAACCTGTGACCTCCACGTCGCTGAGAGATCCTGCCTCAGAAAACAAGCTGGAGGGCACCTGAGGAGTAACCACCAAGGAATAGGACCTCCCACTGCCACCTGCATACCTATACACACACAAGTATGCACACACGAACACAAACACCTGGACACACACAAACACATGCATACTTATCTTTAAAAACAACATTGACTGCTTCCAGTTACTTAGAAACATTAACTTTAAAAAAATATATTTAGGGTTGGGGATTTTAGCTCAGTGGTAGAGCACTTGCCTAGCAATCACAAGGCCCTGGGTTCGGTCCTCAGCTCCGAAAAAAAAAAAATAAATAAAAAAAAATAAAAAAAAATATATATACTGTATATATAAGTACACTGTAGCTGTCTTCAGACACACCAGAAGAGGGCATTGGATCCCATTACAGATGGCTGTGATCCACCATGTAGTTTACTGGGATTTGAACTCAGGACCTCTGGAAGAACAGTCAATGCTCTTAACCACTGAGCCATCTCTCCAGCCCTAACATTAACTTTTAAAAATTATTTTTATGGGGTTGGGGATTTAGCTCAGTGGTAGAGCGCTTGCCTAGGAAGCGCAAGGCCCTGGGTTCGGTCCCCAGCTCCGAAAAAAAGAACCAAAAAAAAAAAAAATTATTTTTATTTTGTCAGGCAGTGGTGGTGCAGGCCTTTAATCCTAGCACTCCCGACTCCCGAGGCAGAGGCAGGAGGATCTCTGTGAGTTCAAGGCCAGTCTGGTTTACAGAATGGCTTCCAGGATAACCAGAGCTACACAGAAAGACCGTGACACGAAATATAATAATAATAATAATAATAATAATAATAATAATAATAATAATAATAATTAGTTGGACTGCTCTCAAGGACGACATCAGATGTTGACCTCCATAAGCAGGTGCATCCATGTGTGTGTGTGTGTGTACACACACACATACACATATGCACAGATACATAAGCATGTGCATACACTTAGTATACATACATACACATAATATTTTTAAAAAATAAATTGGGTTTGGAATGACTGCTCTGCGGTTACCAGCCCTGGCTGCTCTTTCAGAGGACCCCTACTCAATCCCCAGCACCATCAGGGCTGCTCACAATCGGCTGTAACTCCAGACCCAGGGGTCCGGTGCCCTCTTCTGGCCGCTGAGGGAACTGCAGACAGGCGAAACCTATAGGCAGATGTAGAGACTGAGGAAAACATGAGGCAGGGAACTATGAGGCACTGGGAAAATATGAGGCAGGATTGTGGAGGGCCTCATGGAGACGCTGCTAACTGAGTAAAAATCTCTGCTTCTGGAGGCAGTGAGGTGTTCCTAGGAGAAATAAAGAGGCTGTTGAAGCAGGGGGTGAGGAGAGGAGTAGAGGGTCCTAGGACAGGAGACCAAGTAGGCAGGAATAGACGCCATAAAGACTTCGGCTCCACACCTAGACATGGTAGAGCACACGTTTAATCCCAGCACCGGGGAGGCACAGAGAGAGGATCTCTGTGAATTTAAGGCCAGCCTGGGCTACACCGTGAGACCTTTTCTAAAACAGTGAACAAAGTCTTTGGCTTCAAATAAGATGAAGAACCTTTGGGAAGGCTAGGATACAGAACAGATACAACCTAGCCCAGTAAAAAGGGCAGATGCTATTCCATCCGTCCATCCATCTATCCATCCATCCACACCACTTAGAAGCCACTGCCCTGGACAGTGGCTGGACATCCCAGAGTGTCAACAACCCTAGGCAGTTGAGGGTGTTTTTTGTGCTGACTACAAAACCCAGAACAGAAACAGAAGGATTCTCAGCCTTGACCTTCCTCTTGCCCACACTTCCCTGAAGTCAGGGAGAATGGCCTCAGGCAGCTGCAGGACTCTGCACTGGGAAGGCTTTGGATACCTGAAGGTTATAAATAGCATCCCCTGTAGCGGGAAGGAATTGAGATGCTCTGTGAGTCAGTACGGCAGATCCACACACGCACGAATGCGCATACACAGACACACACTCACACACACACAGTCACACACTCACACACACAGACACACAGTCACACATGCACACACACCACACACACACTACACACTCACACACATTCACACACACCACACACATTCACACACACAGACACACACTCATACACTCACACACAGACACACACACTCACACACACAGACATACACATACACAGACACACACTCACACATGCACACACCATACACACACACTCACACACAGACACACACTCACACACACAGACACACATTCACACTCACACACAGACATACACACAGACACACACTCACACATGTACACACAGACACACACTCATACACTCACACACAGACACACACAGACACAGACACACACCGACACATGCACACACACAGACACACACTCATACACTCACACACAGACACACATTCACACACTCACACACACAGACACACACTCACACACAGACACACATTCACACACTCACACACAGACACACATTCACACACTCACACACACAGACACACACTCACACACTCACACACACACACTCATACATGCACACACACCATACACACACTCACACACACCTACATACACACAGACACACACTCACACACACCACACACACACTCACACACACCACACACACACACTCACACATACCACACACACCACACACACTCACACACACAGACACACATCACACACTCACACACAGACATACACACGCAGACACACACTCACACACGCCACACACACTCACACTCACACACAGACACACACTCACACACACAGACACACACTCACACTCTCACACATGCACACACACCACACACACACTCTCACACACATTCAACACACACCACACACACACTCACACCCTCATACATAGACATACACTCACACACACATTCACACACTCACACAGAGACACACACTCACACACACCATATACAGACACACACACACACCACAGATACCACACATACAGACATACATACACACTCACACACACACATACCACACACACAGACACACACACACTCAGCCCCTCTCACCCACCTCTGGCTGCAATACTGCTCTTCCCAGATGCCCCATCTGAGACACTCCCTCCTTCCTCCTTGCTACTTAACCAAGCCAGGGACTCCGATTCTATGATCCTTTCTGCCATCCTCCACTTCTTCCTCCTCCCAGACCCCACATTTGGGAGCGCCAGGAAGCCCACTGTTTCATTAGATCTGAGGGTTATATAATGTTTCAGCTCAGGTTCTATAGTTGGTCCTACCTGGATTCCCAGGCTCAACTCTTAAGTGTGTGTGTGTGTGTGTGTGTGTGTGTGTGTGTGTATCTGTGTGTCTGAGTTTGTGTGTGTGTCTGTATGTGTGTCTGTATATCTGAATCTTTGTGTGTCTGTGTGTGAATGTCTGTGTGTGTTTGTATGTGTGTGTCTGTGTGTCTATGTGTACTTGTGTGCCTGAGTCTGTGTGTGTGTGTGTCTATGTCTATGTGTATCTGTGTGTCTGAGTTTGTATGTGTCTGTATGCGTGTCTGTATATCTGAATCTTTGTGTGAATGTGTGTGTCTGTATGTGTGTGTCTGTGTGTCTATGTGTACTTGTGTGCCTGAGTCTGTGTGTATGTGTGTGTCTGTGTGTGTGTCTATGTGTGTGTGTCTGTGTGTGTGTCTGTGTCTGTCTGTATTTAATCTATTTGTGTGCCTGTGTGTGTGTACATGGCATGTGCATATGCTCATGTCACAGAGCACATGTAGAGGTCAGAGGATAATTTTCAGGAGTCAGCTCTCTCCTCCTACCATGTATGTTCATGGATCACCTCCAGGTCTTCAGGCTTGGTGATAAGCACCTTTGGTGACTGAGCCATCCCAGAAGCCCAGCTCTGCCAGTTCCTGTGACCCTGCGACCTTCACTTCACTCAGGAGAGCCTCATTCATAAAATGGAGAGGAGGAGGAGGACGAGAAGGAAGGGGAGGAGGAGGGACAGAAGGAGAGGGAGGAGGAGGGGAGAGAGGAGGAGGGGGGAGGAGGAGGGGGAGGGGGAGGAGGAGGGGGAGAGGGAGGGGGAGGGGGGAGGGGGAGGGGGAGGGGAGGAATTGTATGAAGAGTCAGAATCCAGTGCAGAATCCTCTGACTATGGCAGACAGGGGCTGCTCAGCAAATGGAGTTACAGCCCCTGTGCTCAACGCTCAACTGACCTAAGGTCCAGAATGAGTCACGGCTTCCATTGATCTGCTCACACCTGCCGTGACCTTGAAGCCTGAAATCCTGACCTCTAATATCTCCAGCCTTGGAAACTGACTTTCACCGTCCGTCACAAACAGGAACCTGGTAACCGAGTCTGAGAGAGAACCATGTGGCTTGCCCAAGGCCACACTGTACCCCATATGGCAGAATCTGAAGTCGGCAGAAAGACTCTGTCATTTTGCCAGAGGCCCAAGGACATAAGCAGATGCTGTGTGTGTGGAAGCAAAAGAACCGAGCACACAGCAAGCCGGTGTTTTCTGCTTGTCTGGTTGGTGGATCTAGATCTCGAGGTGAGACGCTCCCTGCCACCCTCCTATGCCTCGAAGCCCCACCCGCAAACATCAGGTACTCTTGTTTTATTTTTAGACAGGATCTCCTGTAGCCCAGGCTAGCCTTGAACGCACTGTGTGGGTGAGGATGACTTAGAACCTCTGATCGTCCTGCCTCCACCTCTGGGATACTGGGATGATGGGCATGTGCAACCTTGCCTGGCTTGTGTGGTGATGGGATAGAAGCATGATAGGCAAGCACTCTATAGACCGAGCTACACCCCCAGGCTGCTCATAAAGATGTCTAATTCAGGCACACCGCCTCAGGCTTATAATCCCAGTGCTTAAAAGACAGAAGCTGGAGTTTCAGGCACATGGTGAGACCTTGTCTCATATAATTAAAAAAAAAAACATTTCTTTATACTTTAGGTTTATGCTTCTTATGAGTGTATCTGTGCATGTCTAGGTGAACGCAGCTGCCCTCAGAGTCCAGAGGTGACAAAGTAGTCCCCATGGAACTGGGGTCATGAGGTGCCTGACGTGGGTGCTGGGAACCGAACTGGAGTCTTCTGCAAAATCGGCATAAGCTGTGGATGCTGACTCATCCATCTCTCCAGCCCCCGTCTCTATATCTGGTGCAGTGCTGTCTTTCTCTTATTAAATTATGTTCATTGTTTATTCATGAGAGTCGGGTGTGCCTGCGTGCCCCAGTGTGCACGTGGAGGTCAGAGGACAGCTTGCAGGGGTTTGTTCTCGACACGTGTATCCCAGGGAGCCACCTCAGGTCATTAGATGTGGTAGCAGGTGGTACCTGCTGAGTCCTCTCTCTTGCCGATGTGTACTTGGTTTCTTTCTTTGCTTCTTTCTTTTGTTTGTTTGTCTTTCTTTCTTTCTTTCCTTCTTTCTCTTTCTTTCTTTCATTTCTGTTTCTCTTTCTTTGTTTCTTTCTTTCATTTCTTTGTTTCTCTTCTTTGTTTCTTTCTTTCATTTCTTTGTTTCTCTTTCTTTGTTTCTTTGTTTCTTTCTTTCCAACAGGGTCTCTGTGTAGCCCTGGCTGTCCTGGAGCTCACTGTGTAGACCAGGCTGGCCTCCAACTCCCAGAGATCTGCCTGTTCCTGACTCCTGGGCACTGGGATTAAGGCCGTGTCCCACCAAGCCTGGCCCTTCACTATTATTATTATTTTTTTGGGGGGGGGTCTTTTTTTCGGAGCTGGGGACCGAACCCAGGGCTTTGCGCTTCCTAGGCAAGCGCTCTACCACTGAGCTAAATCCCCAACCCCCCTTCACTATTATTTAAGGAGAAATGTTTAGGTAAGATTTGGGCCTCAGTTCCAGGGTTGCTAATGGAGCCCTTTCAATCCCCCCACTGTATTACAGGCCATGTATTCAGGCTGCCACACAAACTTGGATTCTCCCCTGGCTTTGTCATTTCCGACCTGTGTGACCTTGGGCAGGTCCCTTCATCTCTCTGGGCTTTGTGCAGTCCGTTTTAAGTAATCTCTGTTATGTGTCACAGGACCCAGCACTATGCAGTAGGTGACCACAGCCTCTGTCTTTTGGGAACTTTTTTTTTGGAGGGGGGGTGCAGTGCATAAAGACATAATAAACAAGTGAATAATTTCATAAGGGAAATTTCATAAGAGATCTTCATAACGAAGATCTCAGAACAAGGGAATGTGATCCACATTGAGGAGAGGAGGGGGACTTCTTTTTGAATAGAGTGATCAGGAAGAAAGTGACATTCCAGCATGGTGGTGTGTACACTTTCTATCCCACCGTGCAGAGGCAGAAGTGGCTGGATCTCCGTGAATTTGAGGCCAGCCTGGTCTACACGATGAGTTCTAGGATAGGCAGAGCTACATTGAGAGATCTTTTCTCCAAAAAAAAAAAAAAAGAAAGAAAGAAAGAAAAGAAAAAAAAGAAAAGAAAAAAAGAAAGAAAAGAAAAGAAAGAAAGAAAAGAAAAGAAAGGAAAGGAAAAGAAAAGAAAAGAAAAGAAAAGAAAAGACAGAAGAGAAAGTGCCATTTATTCTGAGTCCTGGCTGAGTGAGTTTGGTGCAGGGAGCGAAGAGCCTGGGTCCTGGGTACATCACACAGGGGACCAGGCAGAGAGCATCCAGCAGGCGCTCAGGATACAGTAACCGTTAGGACTGGCAACACTCGCTGCTCTCTTCTGCTGGGGGCCCTCCTGGCGCTCCCCTTACCTCTCCGCCCTCCCATCTTCGCCACCACCCCTCCCGGATGGCAGAAAGGGATGGATCCCAGCAGCCAGGAAGCCGCATCCCCCACTCTCCCCTCCCTCCCGTCTTCCTCCCTAACCCTCCCAGCGCAGCCCAGTGATTTTCCTGCCTCTTCACAAGGCGATTTTATTAAACATCTCGAAAAAATATTCTCTCACTCCCTCTGTCTTTATTTATAAAAATCAACTTAACACCCTGCTCCTTTGTTCTATTTGGATTCTGGAACAGCCTGGTTTATATTTAGCCGAAATCCCGCTCCTTTCCCCACAGATTCCAGCTCAGCCCCAACGACGGGCGCAGGGGGTGGGGGTGCAGGGGGGTTTGCAGGGTTGCGCCCCCGCGAGCCTGGAGCACCCTTTGCATGCTATCTAGCTATCCTGAGTCCAGGCTGTGCCAGCTTCTCCGTCATCCCGTCACTATCCCACACAGGTGTCCTCAAGGAAGAGAGGGCAGTGGGAACGGAAAACTCTAACCCATAGCCAGGCTCTGAGTGGCAGAGGTGACTGGGTTCAAGTTCAAACTCTCACACAACCCCCGGACTTACACTCCCCATCACCTCAAATTTAAACTCCCCTCAGCACCCCCTCAGCCCTTGCCCCCCCATCACCCCCACCTATTTGGCTGCTAAGGAGGTGTCAGCGTGAATGACACTTGAGATAGCAAACCCGGACTACCCTACAGGATGGAAGGGAGCACAAGGAGCCACATCTTCCACAAAGCCTTCCCAGGTTAAGCCCCATCTATTCTGCTCACAGCAACCCAGAAGCTCACACTGGGGTTCCAGAGATAAAGAGCCAGGGCCTCACAGGACCACGACTTGAGCAGAGATCCGGAGGTGGACAAAGCCACAATTGCTCTCATGAATACACGAAGCCTGCTCTCCCACGAGAGCCAAAGACGAACTTGACACATAGGGACCCCACACAGAGCAGTGCTTATGGTGTATCTGGGGGTCAGAGGCTCGCTCCGGACACATGCTTCAAGCTTATGAGGCAAGGCCCTGGTTCCATCACCAGGGCAAATAAATTTGACACAGCGGTTCTAAAAAACGGAAGGAAGGAAGGGAGGAAAACTGAAAGGAAGGCAGGCTAGACCCAGTTGGGAAGGGGCAGGGATTCTGAAGCATAGCTATGACCGAGACATTAAATATGTGTTATGAATCTGTCAAAGAATCGATCAAGAATTTTCATAAAAGCAAAGTAATTTTCACAAAAGAAAATATGCAAGTGGCCAGTGATAAAATATAAAGATGGTCAAATGTCTCAATGATGAAGCACAATTAAAATCACCAAATCCTACCAACAACTTAGAAGGGCTAAATAAATGGTAAACGCCTTAAGGCATTTCCATACAGTGATCAGGTAGTGTTCCGATGTGAAAAGGAATGAGTGCCTGTGAATGCAAATGAGCCTCACAAACATGTTTTTACTAGGTGTTGTGACACACGCCTAGAATCCCAGCACTTGGGAGACTGAGGCAGAGGGTCGGGAGTTCAAAACCAGCCCTACTATATAGTGAGATTCTGTCTCAAGGTGGGAAAAAGATTAGGGCTGGAGAGACAGCTTGGCAGTTAACAGCACCTGCTGCTCTTGCAGAGGACCTGGGTTCAGTTCCCAGCACCGACCCCAGGTAGCTCACGACCACTAACTTGAGCCTCCAGGAACCCACTATCTCTGAACTCCATAGGCATCTGCATTCATGTGCACACAAACACACACACACACACACACACACACACAAACACATACACACATACATACAGACACACACACATATAAACACATACACAGACACACATAGACATACACACACATATAAACACATAATCACACACAGACATACACATACAGACATGCACACACACAGACATACACACAGACACACATATACACACACATGCAGACACACAGACACACATACACACATGCAGACACGCAGACACACACAGACATACACACATATACAAACACACACATAGAAAGACACAGACAGACGGACAGACAGACACACAGACACACACACATATAAACACATACACACAGACATATACACAGACACACACACACAGACACACACATACAAACACACACAGACACACACAGACAGACATACACACACACACACACACAGGGGTACACACACATAAATTTAAAATTAAAAGCCAGTCTTTTTTAAAAAGAAAATACAGATTAATAGAAAGTATTCCTTATATGCAGAGATATATACAAATACATATGCATGATGGCATATACTTCAGAATTAGGAACTCTTATTATGGTAGGTGGTAGTGGCAGTGGAAGTCCTGCACACCTTTAATCCCAACTGTTGGGAGGAGGAGGCAGGGGGATCACTGACTTGAAGTCCAGCCTGGTCTACAGAGTGAGTTCCAGGACAGCCAGGGCTATACAGAGAAACCCTGTTTCACACACACACACACACACACACACACACACACACACACACACACAGAACTCTTATTATTCAGACAAGGAAAACAAAACTGGCCATGGCAGGCAGTGCCTGAAAGATGGCTCAGAGGGTAAAGGTGCTTTCCACATGAGCTCAACACCCTAAGTTCAACTCCTGGAACCCATCCATGTATGATGGAAAGAAAAAAAATTCGCTCTAAAAAATTGTTCTCTACCGCTCCCGATCCCCTACTCTGTGGTGTGCGCACATGCAGGCCTGGTATTTTAGGACGCCAGAAGAGGGTGTCACATAACCTGGAACTGGAGTTACAGCTGTGAGCTCCCATGTGAGTTCTGGGAATTGAACCCCAGTCCTCTGGAGGAGCAGCCAGGGCTCTCACCACTGAGCCACCTCTCCAGCTACCTCTCCAGTTCCACCAAACTTTTTTTTTTCTTTTCTTTTTTTCGGAGCTGGGGACCGAACCCAGGGCCTTGCGCTTGCTAGGCAAGTGCTCTACCACTGAGCTAAATCCCCAACCCATTTTTTTTTTTTAAACAGGCAAAGTGACTGAAGAAAATGCATTCGTAAAAGACACCATAAGAATGGTCAATAACCACAAGAAAAGATCTCAATATCTTTAGCTAGCAGGGAGGTACAAATTAAAATCAAAACTTAAGACACCCCTGTGTATGTGTTAGGGTGAATTTCTCAGATGAGCACACCATCTAAATATACAGTATGGGCGAGGACGCGGAGTGTAAGACAGCAGCTCTGTCGGGAAGACTGACAGCTCCTAATAGAGCTGAACTTGTGTCTATCCCTGATCACAATTCTCCTCCTCGACATTTACCTGAAAGAGCTGAAATGTGCATTTATGCAAAAAGCTGATACATGAATTTCTTAGGTTTATTCTTAAAGCTTAATTTTGTGTGTGTGCCTGCCCGAGTGTGTATATATGCAGGAGCCCAGAGAGGCCAGAAGAGGGCATCAGATCCCTTGAAACTGGAGTTACAGGTGGTTGCGAGCCACCATGTGGGTGCTGGAAACTGAACCTGGGTCCTCTGCAACACGGACGTTTGCTCTAACCCCTGAGCCATCTCCCCTGGTTAGTTTCATTTGTCAACTTGACACAATCCAGAGTCAGCATGAAAGACGGACCCTCGTCTGAAGAATCACCATCAGGTCAGTCCGGTGGACGTGACTGTACGTGTTTGATTGTTTGTTTATGGAGACAGGGTTTCTCCGTGTACCTCTGGCTGTCCTGGAACTCACTCTGTAGACCAGGCTGGCCTGGGACTCACAGAGATCCACCTGCCTCTGCCTCCCTAGCGCTGAGATTAAAGTGTGCAACACCATGCCCAGCCCCTGCTTTTGCGATGGCTTGATCTGAGCTCTCAGGCTCAAGCAATCCTCCTGCTTCAGCCTCCCTGCTGGCAGGAAGTACAGTAGACACCCATTGCACATAGGTCCTCAGGTTTTCAAAGCAGGTCTCAGGCAGGCCCTGCCCCCTGGCATTCAGATCCAGTGTCACACCTTCCTTCCTGACCCAGGCTCCCCTGAACCCTAGGACATATGGAAGTGACAGGGTTTGAGATAAACCGACCACACACACCACATGGTCTTGCTCTTGGATTGATTTTTCCATAGAAGCCAACTTCGGGTCCTGAGGGCACATGCACAGCCCCGGGAAAAGCCACTAGGGCAGCCAGCGTCACCCAGCCAAGCCTTTAGATCACAAGCTATGTGTCCACTCATAACCACTCATAACCTCACGCACCACAACACCCAGCCTCGCTACTCCAGACTCCCGACTCATAGAAACCAAGCAAGGTATCCATATTGGCGGTGCACGCCTTTAATCCTGGCAGTCGGGAAGCAGAGGTAGGTGGGTCTCCGGGTTTAAGGACAGCCTGGTCTACAGAGGAAGGCAGGGCTACACAGTCTCGATAGATAGATAGATGATAGATAGATAGATAGATAGATAGATAGATAGATAGATAGATAGATAGATGATAGATAGATAGATAGATAGATAGATAGATAGATAGATAAATGGTAGATAGCTAGATGATAGACAGACAGACAGAGCATATGCAAGTTCATAAATGTTGTTACTCAGGCTGGCACAGGTCCAGTGTTTGTCACAGATGCTAAGGGGGCCCGAGACACAATCAGTTGTGCAGAAGAAGGAGGTCGAGGCCAGCCGGGGCAGCCGTAGCAAGCCCCTGTCTCACAAGTAAAGAAATGGATGGCGCCGTTACAAGCTATTACCCTTGAGGGTACTCTGCTGTGTAGCAGCAGGGACGTCAGCTAGGCTTCACTGAGCGCTAACGCCGCAGTTTCTGTATGCCAACTGCTTGTTTTCCTAAAACCGCTCTCTCCGGGTGTGGTGGCACACACCAGCACTCGGCAGCTCAGGGGCTGGAGGCAGGTGGATTGCTCAGAGTTGCAGGCCAGCCAGGGACACACAGTGAGACATCTCAATGCTTAACTGCTAAGAGCATACCCTGCACTACAGGACATGAGTTCAGTTCCCGGCAGCCATGTCTGTTGGCTCACAACCACCATGGCCTCCCAGGCACCATGGATTCCTGTGCACATGGCATGCACACACAGACAGGCCAGCAGGATGGCTCAGTGGGTAAAGAGGCTTGACACCGAGCCTGACCACTGGAGTTTTAATACCTGGGACTTACTTGGTAGGAGGAGAGAGCTCACTCCTGAAAGTTGTCCTTAGACCTCCACGTGAGCACCGTGTCATGTGCACACCCACACACAGAGGCAGGTGGATGGCTTTGGGTTCTGGGACAGCCAGGGTTACACAGTGAGACCTTGTTTCAAAATAAATAGGACCTTGGCCAACAATAAATAATCTTGGGGAGAGGAGAGTAAATTCAAGGACGGCACCCTCAAGCTATGTACCAAGTCTGGGGCCAGCCTGGGCTACATAATGAGTTCTGGGTCACCAGGGTTATGAAGTGTCGGGGGTGAGGGGCGGGAGACCCTGGAGAGGGGGTGAAAGAAGATTTAAAAAAAAAAAAAGTACAAAACCTCCCTATTTTAGGCTGATGTGAATATTTAAGAGTAACAAGAAAATGGAAGCAGAAGAGACATGGAGGGCAAGCCCCTGTGTTCTGTGGGTCCCAGCGCTGGTGTGAACGCGCGCCCTCGAGTTCGCCCTTCCTGTTCTTCCTCCCTGGCCTCACAGCAGCTACGACACTGAGTTTAAACCAAGACCTATTCCAACATATTCTCCATCCGGGCCAGGGTCAAAGCTGGTGAAGTTCTGTGCTGTGGGGATTAACGCGGCCCTGGGGCACCCAGGAAGCAGCCCCAGTGAGAGATTCGAGCTATTTCTGAAAAGCAAGTGAGGCCTGCGGGCGGCCCTGGCAGAGCCAGGAGCAGAGGGAAACAGACAGCTAAGGCAGAGCCCACGCCCTGGCCCTATGACGTCAGCCTCACGCACTGTGACATAAGACAGTGGCGGGTGGCAGCAGGGGATTGGGCGGGGCATCCTTGCGCTCCCTTGGATGCACTTTTATAAATTGTGGTAAGATATTCATAACCTAAAATTCATCCTTGGGAATTTTTAACAACTCCCTCCCGGGGTTGAGTGACATTGGGGACCGACCGAGTTCTTGTTGGAACAGCTAGTGTGGATGCCAGCCAAAAGTATTAGTTCACCAAATGGTGCGGGGAGGTTTTGCTCCGTTTGAGAAGAATTCTGAAGTTGGAGGGCAGGTCATTGCTCTGGGGCAAAGCTGGCGCCAGGGATCAGGAAAAAGCTGGCGTGTTCCATCTTGCTAAGGGAAGCCGTGTGGGGAGGGAGGGAGGGAGGGGGGAAGGGAGGGCAGGGGCGCGCAGAAGAGCAGGTGCTCTGCCTGGGAACTGAAAGCCTTGGGTGGGGGGGTGGGTCAGAAAGCAGCAGAGGGGCCTAATGAAGCGTGTGCTGTAAGGGAGAGGTGTTTGCAACTGGGCAGGGGGGGTCATGGGCAGCCAGAGGAAGCCATCAAGTCCCCAAAAATAACTCTCTGCTTCTGCAGGAGAAGCTGGAACCAATCAAGGTGGGAATAATCCAAAAATCCAGGGGATACTGCCAGGAGCATTGGAGGCTGAGGACAAGAAGCAAAACATGCATTTGCCCCCACGAGGGGTTGTTGTCCCAGAAAACAGTGCCAGCTTAATCAGTTCGCTTTCCTAGGGCCTCCATCAGAAGAGCCCCAGTGGCTGGCATATATTCCTACTGTGCTCCCCTGTGATAGAGCATACAGCTAAGCCTGTGGGCTCTGAAGTGAGGCTGCTGGAATATGAACACTCACTCTCTCTCTCTCTCTCTCTCTCTCTCTCTCTCTCTCTCTCTCCCTCCTTCCCTCCCCCCCTCTCTTCCTCTCTCCCTTTCTCCCTTCTTCCCTCCCCCAATCCTTTAGGTTTTTTTTGAGACAAGATTTTTCTGTGTAGCCCTGGCTGACCTGGAACTTGCTCTGTAGAGCAGACTAGCATTGAACCCAGATCCTCCGGGCTCTGCCTCCTGAGTGCCGGGACCTGTGCCTTTGGCTGTGGATCCCTTGCCAGGCGGCTTTCCCACTCTAAGCCTCTGCTTCTTCAACTGGAAGGTCCAGAGTTCAATTCATGCTTGCCCTGCAGGAGAGCTGAGAGCAAGTCTTCAGTATTTGGCGATTTTACTATGAATCTGCCCAGTAGTTCGGAGGTAAGGAGGAGTGACCCTCATCTCCTCCCTTTCAGGGGAATGGACCAAGGCATGCAGAGTCCAAGGCCAGCCACGTGAGGTAGAAATGGAAGCCCCAAGTTTCCAGTTCAGTTAGATGGCTCAACAGGTAGTGGTGCTTGCCGAGTTCAATCCCCAGAGCCTGCAGTGGAAGGAGAGAACCAAAAGCATCCTCTGACCTCCACATGCATGACGGTCAGCAGCACCTCCCAATGAGAACGGGGGGAGGGGCGGGGTAGCCATGGAGATAATCGGTGGCTAAGAGCACTCGCTGCTCTCATTTAAGAAAAAACAAAATGGGGGCTGGGGATTTAGCTCAGTGGTAGAGCGCTTGCCTAGGAAGCGCAAGGCCCTGGGTTCGGTCCCCAGCTCCGAAAAAAAAAAGAACCAAAAAAAAAAAAAAAAACAAAAAAACAAAATGAGGGCTGGAGAGATGGCTCAGCGGTTAAAAGCACTGATTGCTCTTCCAGAGGTCCTGAGTTCAAATCCCAAAAACCCTCTGTAATGGGATCCGATGCCCTCTCCTGGTATGTCTGAAGACAGCTGCAGTGAATGTACTTATATATAATAAATAAATCAATCTTTAAAAGAAATAAAATAGGGCTGGAGAGATGGCTCAGTGGTTAAGAGCACTGACTGTGCTTCCAGAGGCCCTGAGTTCAAATCCCAGCAACCACATGGTGGCTCACAACCATCTGTAATGGGATCCGATGGCCTCTTTCGGTGTGTGTGTGAAGGCAGCTACAGTGTACTTATATAAAACAAATAAATCTTTTAAAAAAAATAAAATAATGGACTGGAGAGATGGCTCAGTGGTTAAGAGCACTGGCTGCTCTTCCAGAGGTCCTGAGTTCAAACCCCAGCAAACACATGGTGGCTCACAACCATCTGTAATGAGATCTGATGCCCTCTTCTGGTGTGTCTGGTGTGTGTAATAAATAAATAAATCTTTAAAAAATATAAAATAAAAAAAAAAAAAACAAAAAACCTGGGCTAGAGAAATGGCTCAGTGGTTAAGTGCACTGACTGCTCTTCCAGAGGTCCTGAGTTCAATTCCCACGCCCACATGGTGGCTCACAACCATGTGTGATGGAATCTGATGCCCTCTTCTGGTGTGTTGGAAGAGAGTGACAGTGTAATTTAAATAAATAAATAAATAAATAAATAAAAATAAATATTAAAAAAATGTTTGGTTCCCAGCACCCATATTGAAGCCCACAACTTTAACTCCAGTCCTGGGAGATACAGCGCCCCCTGCAGGCTTCTGGGGCACCTGCACACATATGGTTCACATAAACTCATGTAGGCACATTACAAGTACACAGAAGGAAAAATAAACAAATATACATTTAAAAGAAATTTAGATTTTGATCCATCCCAACTGTCCTGGCCCCTCACCACCCCGGCAAGGAGAATGACAGTAGCCTGCAAGCAGTTTCTTGCCTCTCACCCACCCTGTGTTCAGGCGGGAGATCCGTTAAGGACACTGGAAATGGCCTCCGAGTGAGACATTCAGGGCTCGGTGAGGACATGTTGCTTTAGATATGCCGCCATATGCCCCGGTCAACAACCCTTCCCTTCTGTGAGCCTCAGTGGGAGAAATGATTTCTACCAAAGGGAGCTAGCAGAACCAGGGCCTTGTAGTCTCAAACATGTCCCTCCCCCTTTGGGCCGATCAGCCAATTGAGTCTGATCATGAAGTTGAGCTCCAACCAATGGGATGAAACACAATCACTGCAAGCAGTAAGTATGGTCATGTGCTTCCCAGCCCTCCATCTAGGTTGTGGCACCACCGTTTATAAAAAGGGATTGCCTTGCCGAGTTACTTCTTTGTTTTGTGTGTCCCTTCTGAGACTCTGAGGTTGTTCCTCCACATTCTCTTTCCGTAGCTGCAGAACTTGGGGTGGTAAAGGGAGATTCTAATCCCGGGGAGTCTAGAGTTTGGTTCTCTGGTTCTACGGACGTTGGGGGTAGACATCGGAAGAAGGATGGAGGCCAACGCTTGCAGGCTGTTCTCCTTTCTCCTCCCTCCTGGGGCAAAGACCCGGGAATGGGGCAGTGGGGGGTGGTTTGGGGGGTGTTGCCCACTGGAGAGGCTGCAAGGGAGTCGCCCACAGCCTATCTGGCTCCTGTGTGCCAGGCACTGTCCCATATACCGGGAAAACAGTATTGTACAAAACAGACACCACCAGTGTCACGTCTTTGTCTATTCTAATTGGAAGAAATGGGAGCATCAATAACTCAAACGGCCAGAATAATTTCAGAAGGAGGGGTGACGGTGGCAGCGGCTGCTTTGTGAGCAAAATGAAACATTGTTTCTGCTGTTGCTACAGTTGCTGCTGCGGCTACTGTTGTTGTTGGACAGGGTCTCAGGTAGACCAGGCTAGCTTCAAACTCGTTATCTTGCTGAGAATGACCTTTTCCTCCTGATCTTCCTGCTTCCACCTCTTAAGTGTTGGGAGTACAGTCATATGCCACAATGTTCAGCTCAAAAAAGCCACATCTTTATAAAGCACGTTCTGTGGGCCAGGCATTGCTAACAGATGTTAAATCATTCAAGTCCTTATGACAGCCCTGTGTGACTCAAGGGAAAGTCACCACCCTTATTTAATACCGGAGGGGATGATGGCACAGAGAGGTTAAGTATTTTTTCTAACGCCACACAGCCTTTAAAAGGTAGAGCTGACTGGTCAGGGCATCAGTGTTAAGTAGGGCAATATGTTCAGGGAGGCATCCTGTGAAGGGGTTGACATTTGAGCCGAGATGCAGTAAGAGAAGTGGAGTTCAGGAGGCAGAAGGTTCCAGATGGTGAGAACACTGACTGCAAAGGCCCTGAGGCTGAAATGCAAGGCGGCCAGCTCCCGCTGTAGCAGAGGACAGATGAGGTCAGGAGGGTGCCAACCCAGACACATGGGGGTGATTGGGCACCTCATCCCTCCCCTAGGACATTTTGTGTCTTCCTTACTGTTCTGAGGGACATTCAGAAGTCTGGCCTAAAACGTTTTTGACAGCATCAAGGGCCCTTCTCCCCAGAGTCAGACCAATGAGCCTCAGGAAAAGCAGATCCTCTGCACTGTTAAGAAACAGCCTTGGCTGGGTCACCCACCCACCCTTTAGTCTCTTCCTGAGCATCCTGGGTAGTGGTCTCGGTGCCTGACAGGGTGGGGGATGGCTCTATCTATCCTCACCCAGACACAGAAACATGGAGGAACGCCCAGCTCTGCTCTTGGGGGTGCAAAGGCCAGAGTCTAGTCATAGCCCAGCGAGGGGATGCAGGATCCCAAGGCTGGCCTTCAGGGGGAATGTTGGAAACTGGAAATGACTCCCTTGTGCTTTAGGCTGACCCTGTGTGGTCTGCAACATGGCTTCCCCTGTGTAGGAAAGCTAATACCATGTACAGTGATGATGGGAATTAACATGTGAAAGGCATGTTCTGGGGGCTAAAAATGTTCTAGATCTAATCTGAGAGGTGATCTGTAAGATGTGCTGAGCCGTATATTTTAGAATTGTGCCTTACTGTATATGTCTCCATTTTTTTTCAGTATGTAAAGCTTAGTTAACACCATACAATGTTAGCTAGCATTAGTATGAAATGTCCCATAAATATTCGTTGACCAGGTCCCAGGGCCTTTCCACACAGCATTTAACACTTATTTGAGACACAGAGCTCTTGAAGCCTCAAACTCAGCACTGTCTGGGATTAAGTTCTTCCCTTCATCGGCTTCTTCCTCCTCCCGGGTCTCCCTGCACTCAGAGGCAGAAGAAGGGATCTCTGTGAGTCTGAGCCAGTCTGGCTTATAGAGTGAATTCCAGGTCTTGCAGGCCGGCCAAGTCAGCCAGCTAACACTACAAAGTGAGACCCGGTCTCACTAAATACATAAACCAATAAAGAACACATACACACACAAAAGAAACAAAACACCAAAAAAAAAAAAAAAAAATTCCAGCCCTTAGTGGGCTGAGGAGGTCCACTGCGTGGCATGTCCATTACTTCTAGCCCCACTCTCTTCAAAATTAAAGATAGGGCTGGGAAGATGGCTCACTGGTCAGGATCCCCTCTTCTAGCTTCTAAGGGTACTCCGCATCTCTCACAGAGACACGGCCAGACACAGACACAGGCACACGCGCGCTCACACACGTAGATAGATAGTAGGGAAGGCCAGCAAGATGGCTCAGCGAGTAAAAGCCCTCATGACCAAGCCTAGTGACCCATGTTGCGGGCAATTATCATCATAGGTGATCTTTTTGGAACTTTCATGGCAGAGAAAATTGCAAGTCGTCCTCCATGCACGCAATGCCATACGAGCCCTCCCTCCCCAAGACACAGATGCACCCGAACGCAGATAAATAAAATGTTCAAAAAACAGTTGAATTGGGGTTGGGGATTTAGCTCAGTGGTAGAGCGCTTGCCTAGCAACCGCAAGGCCCTGGGTTCGGTCCCCAGCTCCGAAAAAATAAAAAATAGAAAAACAGAGAAAAAACAGCTGAATATTATTGCCGATTAGTCTCAAAACTTCAAAAGTAGGGAGCAGGGTGGTACATAAGGCTGTCAGGGAGTGGGGAGAATGGGACCGGCTGCCATCTTAGTCAATTAGGACGGCTGCATCCAATCACCGTGGACTGCGGGGCGGAGCTCTAAACCATGGGCATAGACTGCTAGTTCTGGAAGCCGGAAGCCTGAGGTGAAGGGGTTGGCTCAGCCAGTTCTGGTAAGGGCCGGCTAATGACACAGACCACTGTCTTTCACTGTGGCCTCCTCACAGGTACGGAGACAATAGGAGATCTCTCTGGTGCCCTGAGTTAGTCAGGGTTTCTACTGCGGCGGTAAAGCACCATGACTCAAAGCAACCTGAGGGAAAAAAGGATTGTTTCCTCTTACAGTTTAGAGCCCATGATGCAGGGAAGTCAGGGCAGGAGCCTGGAGGCAGGAGCTGATGCAGGGGCTATGAAGGGGGATGCTTACTGGCTTGCTTCCCATGGCTTACTCAGCCAGTTTTCCTATGGATCCCAGGACTGCTAGTCTAGGGATAGCCCCGTCCGCGATGGGTGGAACCCTCTCCATCAATCTTTCATTAAGAAAATTGCCCTCAGGACTCTCTGATAGGAACATTTTCTCATCTCAGGTTCCCTCTTCCTAGATGACTATAGTCTGTATCAAGTTAAAAAAAAAACACAACGGGGCTGGGGATTTAGCTCAGTGGTAGAGCGCTTACCTAGCAAGCGCAAGGCCCTGGGTTCGGTCCCCAGCTCCGAAAAAAAGAAAAAAAAAAAAAACACAACAAACAAAAACTAGTCAGGACAGGCACCCCTTAAAAAAAAAAAAAAGGAAAAAAGAAAAATGAGGGCTGGAGAGATGGCTCAGCGGTTAGGAGCACTGACTGCTCTTCCAGAGGTCCTGAGTTCAAATCCCAGCAACCACATGGTGGCTCACAACCATCTGTAATGGGACCTGATGCCCTCTTCTGGTGTCTGAAGACAGCTACAGTGTACATAAATAAATCTCAAAAGGTGTGTGTGTGTGGGGGGGGGGTTGTCTGGACATGGTGGCAACAGTGGGGACAACACTCTGGGGACAGAGGCAGGAAGATCTCTGAGTTCTAGGCCAGCCTGGTCTACAGAATCCAGGACAGCCAGGACTACACAGAGAAACCCAGTCTTAAATAAATAAAATAAAAAGCTAATACTACTAATGGTGTGTGTGTGTGTGTGTGTGTGTGTGTGTGTGTGGGTGTGTGTGTGTGTGAGTGTACATGTGATGGTGTATGCATGCCACAGCATGTCTGTAGAGGGCAGAGAACAATTTTGTGGAATTGGTACTCTCCTTTCATCTTTACATAGGTTTTCGTAATAAGCACCTCTGAGCCACCATACCAGGCCTGGTGTCGGCCATTTTGTAAACCTTGTTTTGTGTATATGGCTCTTCCACATGCCTCTTTGTGCACCATTTGTGTGCCTGGGACCTGAGGAGGCTGGAGGGGATGTTATAGATTGTGAGCTGCTATGTGGGAACTGAACCCCCGCCCTCTGCAACAGAAGTCCTTAAGCACTGAGCCGAGTCTCAAGCCTCACTGGGGTGTCTTGGTTTGAGACAGGGTTTTTCCCTGTAGCCCTGGCTGTTCTGGAACTCACAGAGATCCGCCTGCCTCTGCCTCATGAGTGCTGGGATTAAAGGCGTGTGCCACCAACTCCCAGCCACTGAGGTCTTTTCTTCTGGGTACTTACTCTACTCCAGGAGGCTTGAGAACTAATGGTTCTAAGACACCATCTCCTCAGAGCATCAAGCTGGCCGTTCAGATCTTCGTATTCAGTCCACTGCATTCGAACACCGACAGTGGAGTGTAGGGCGGTGTAGACACTGTGGAAAAGCCTGGCATTGGCTCAACGAGCTAAACATAGAATTGCTCTAAGGCAATAATTTCATCCCCTAAAAGAACTGAAAACAGGGACTGAGACAGCCACCGTTCACCAGTCGTTCACAGGACTCTCCACAACAGCCAATCCTTTACAGACGATGGACGGGATGAAGAAGCAGTCATGATTAAACCGTGGGGGTGGAGCTCGCCTTTGATCCCTGCACTCAGGAGGCAGAGGCAGGCAGAACCTTGGGAGTTTGTGGCATCTCCATAGCACACACGGAGGACGCCGGGGCTACGTTCAAATAAGCAAAGCCGTAGAGACAGGAATTGGATCTGTGGTTGCCAGGACTGACCAGAGTGGGAGCAGTGAGCGATTGCTTCCTGTACACAGGATGATTTAAAAAATGTTTTGAAACTAGGAAGGTGAGGGGTTGGGGATTTAGCTCAGTGGTAGAGCGCTTGCCTAGCAAGCGCAAGGCCCTGGGTTCAGTCCCCAGCTCTGTTAAAAAAAAAAAAAGGAAACTAGGAAGGTGGCCCCTTAATTCTCCGTATGCGCATTCGTGCGTGTGTGGATCTGCCGTACTGACTCACAGAGCATCTCAATTCCTTCCCGCTACAGGGGATGCTATTTATAACCTTCAGGTATCCAAAGCCTTCCCAGTGCAGAGTCCTGCAGCTGCCTGAGGCCATTCTCCCTGACTTCAGGGAAGTGTGGGCAAGAGGAAGGTCAAGGCTGAGAATCCTTCTGTTTCTGTTCTGGGTTTTGTAGTCAGCACAAAAAACACCCTCAACTGCCTAGGGTTGTTGACACTCTGGGATGTCCAGCCACTGTCCAGGGCAGTGGCTTCTAAGTGGTGTGGATGGATGGATAGATGGATGGACGGATGGAATAGCATCTGCCCTTTTTACTGGGCTAGGTTGTATCTGTTCTGTATCCTAGCCTTCCCAAAGGTTCTTCATCTTATTTGAAGCCAAAGACTTTGTTCACTGTTTTAGAAAAGGTCTCACGGTGTAGCCCAGGCTGGCCTTAAATTCACAGAGATCCTCTCTCTGTGCCTCCCCGGTGCTGGGATTAAACGTGTGCTCTACCATGTCTAGGTGTGGAGCCGAAGTCTTTATGGCGTCTATTCCTGCCTACTTGGCCTCCTGTCCTAGGACCCTCTACTCCTCTCCTCACCCCCTGCTTCAACAGCCTCTTTATTTCTCCTAGGAACACCTCACTGCCTCCAGAAGCAGAGATTTTTACTCAGTTAGCAGCGTCTCCATGAGGCCCTCCACAATCCTGCCTCATATTTTCCCAGTGCCTCATAGTTCCCTGCCTCATGTTTTCCTCAGTCTCTACATCTGCCTATAGGTTTCGCCTGTCTGCAGTTCCCTCAGCGGCCAGAAGAGGGCACCGGACCCCTGGGTCTGGAGTTACAGCCGATTGTGAGCAGCCCTGATGGTGCTGGGGATTGAGTAGGGGTCCTCTGAAAGAGCAGCCAGGGCTGGTAACCGCAGAGCAGTCATTCCAAACCCAATTTATTTTTTAAAAATATTATGTGTATGTATGTATACTAAGTGTATGCACATGCTTATGTATCTGTGCATATGTGTATGTGTGTGTGTACACACACACACACACACATGGATGCACCTGCTTATGGAGGTCAACATCTGATGTCGTCCTTGAGAGCAGTCCAACTAATTATTATTATTATTATTATTATTATTATTATTATTATTATTATTATTATTATTATTATATTTCGTGTCACGGTCTTTCTGTGTAGCTCTGGTTATCCTGGAAGCCATTCTGTAAACCAGACTGGCCTTGAACTCACAGAGATCCTCCTGCCTCTGCCTCGGGAGTCGGGAGTGCTAGGATTAAAGGCCTGCACCACCACTGCCTGACAAAATAAAAATAATTTTTTTTTTTGGTTCTTTTTTTCGGAGCTGGGGACCGAACCCAGGGCCTTGCGCTTCCTAGGCAAGCACTCTACCACTGAGCTAAATCCCCAACCCCATAAAAATAATTTTTAAAAGTTAATGTTAGGGCTGGAGAGATGGCTCAGTGGTTAAGAGCATTGACTGTTCTTCCAGAGGTCCTGAGTTCAAATCCCAGTAAACTACATGGTGGATCACAGCCATCTGTAATGGGATCCAATGTCCTCTTCTGGTGTGTCTGAAGACAGCTACAGTGTACTTATATATACAGTGTATATATATATATATTCTCCAAATGACATTGGGCAGACGCGTCGCATATACACACAGGACAGTTGTAACGAAGAAGGTTTCTTTTTCCCTGCCTGCAGTCAGACTGCTTCTGTTGGGGATCAGGCTACAGCAGAAGTGACACTCTGAGACCAGATGAGAGAAGACAGAGTTGCTTCTGCTTTTTTTTTTTTCTGATGTGTTTTGGTATGTGTTGTAATACATATGTGAGTGGATGCCTGGGCACACAGGTAGAGGCAGAGCAGGATGTCTGGGACCCTCCTCTACTGCTCTCCACCTCATTGGCTCGAGCTAGGATGTGAGCTACCCTAATTTAGGCTTAGTAATGGCACCCAGCACACAGTAGGTGCTCACCCAATGCCTTAAGATTGAAAAAAGGGGGGTTGAGGATTTAGCTCAGTGGTAGAGCGCTTGCCTAGCAAGCGCAAGGCCCTGGGTTAGGTCCTCAGCTCCGGAAAAAAAAAAAAAAGATTGAAAAAAGGTGGTAAGAAAGCAACAGTCATGGGGCTGGAGGGATGGCTCGGCGGTTAAGAGCACTGGCTGCTCTTCCAGAGGTCCAGAGGTCCAGAGTTCAATTCCCAGCAACCACATGGTGGCTCACATCCATCTGTAATGGGATCTGGCGCCCTCTTCTGGCCTGCAGGTATACATGCAGATAGAGCACACGATGTCTAAACAAATCTTAAAATTAACAAATAATATTCACTGAAGGGTCAACTTGTCCGACCATCATAACCAGGATGGGAGGTAGGTATTTACTGTGCTCAATATTTTAATTATTACTTGGTATGGAGGGGATAGGATCTTGCTACATCGCCCAGGTTAGCTTGAAACACCACAATCCTCCTGCCTCATCTTCTCATGTGCTGGGAATAAAGGCATCCATTACCACATCCAGCTTATTGTGCCCATTTTATAGGCCAGGAATTGAGGCCCAAGAGCAAGTTGTGGGGGATGCGGAGGCTGGCTGTAGACCAGGTGGGCTGCGTTCTCAGCCTTTTATCCTGCATTCCACATCTCTGAAGCCCCAGTCTACCTCACCTGTTGTTCCGGCCTCTGCCTGACCACGTGACTTCCATCATGTGACTCTGGTTCCCAGTCACATGGGAACTGTGTGCTTGATTACGGCCCGAGGCACCGATCAAGGGCACGTCAGACCCCTCCAACCAACCAAGCCCTGGCCACTGTCTGGCTGACGCTTGTGACTGACCAATTCGGACTGGGGAACACTGGTGACTGGACCGTCACAGACAGGTTACCACGTGTAGACTATTCCCTACACCTCCTACGTGCCACGCTAGGGGCGGGGTCTAGCCTCTGCCTATTCCCAGCCCCCAAAGGCCCCGAGGGAGGCTGAGGCAGCCACCCCCAGACGTCTATTCCTGTCTTTGGCCTAGCGCCGGGCTGGGGAAGCAACAGCTATTTTGAGACCCTTCTCCCTCTAAGCGTGAGCGGTGGGAAGTCGCTGGGAACATCCCGAACTAGGAGGCTGTCTGTCCGTCACAGACTTGCCCTGAATGTTGGCCACCCCAGGCTCTGCCACTTTCTCCAGCTGAGGTGAGGGACCCCCTCTGAACACAGCCGTCACGCTGGGATAACCAGAGGGGACAGATTCCAGGGAACTTTTACTGGAGTTCGGAGCGCAGTGTGACGGGCCTCCTGGAGTAGCCGGGTGAGACCTGAAGGCCTCAGAGGTTACTCTGAGCTTACACGTGGGGAAGATGCTCTCGTGAGTCAGGCGCCCTCTCAGGACCTATAGAAGGAGCCTGATCATCTCCAAGAAGAAACTGAGACTCGGGGAAAGGAACCAGCATCATGTATTGGATCATCGATAATTTCAGCATTTCTTTTGCCAAAACGGCCACATCACCTCAGAGGGCTCTTGCTTTATTTCCTCAGCTGAGGTGAACATTAGTAATAATATACTTTGGGAGACGGGGTCCAGGAACTTCTTTGAATTATGAAACTAGCCTATACATACACGTGTCCAGTCATCTGTTCAGTGTTGTAACAAAACACCACCGCGTGGCTTAAACCATGAACATTTTTTTTTTTTATTGTTCACAATCTGGCAAAGCCCACAGTTGATGTCTGATTAGGGCCTGCTTCCTGGTTTGTATACAGCTGTCTTCTTGGGGGTGTCCCCACATGGCAGGAAGGGTGAGAGATATTTCTAGGGTCCCTCTCATAGGGGAACTGTTTCCATTCATGAGGATCTCAGTCTCCTAACCTATTTCCAAGTCACCTTCAAAGCGCCCCCTCTCCTCATATCATGATGAAGTTAGGATTTCAACATAGGAATGGAGAGGGGGAGATCAAAGGAATTGCTACAGAAGGCCACATGGCAGTTGAACATAAGGCTCCTTTCTGTAATCCTAGGGAGAAGCAGAGTAATCACCCCAAGTCTGAGGCATTCCTGACCAGCCTGGTTTATGCCATTGAGATATTGTATTAAAACGAGAGTTGTAGGCTAGCCTGAGCTACCACTCCCTGTGAGACCCTGTTCCCAGCTAAGGGGGAGTCAGGGGTGACTGAGAAGGATGCAGAGTTCTTGACTAGTGTGCAGGAAGCCTGGGTTCAATCCCCAGCACCACATAAAACAAAGTACAGTGCTACATACACGGTGATCCTTCCACTCAGGTAAGGCAGGATGGTCAGGGCTCCACACCATCCTGGCTGCACAGAAAATTCAAGGACAGCCTGGGCTACAGGAGACTGTCTAAAAAAAAAAAAAAAAAAAGTCACAGGATAAAAAGTGAATCTCTCTTCCTACTTAACACTTCTAATTTCTCTCCCCAGAGACAGCTATCATCGACAGCTTTCTTGTGTCACCTTCTGGAAATTTCCCATGCAAATAAAGACAAGAAAGCTATGTGGATTGTAGCGAATACACTATCTGAAGTCGGGGGTGTCGGTACAGGCCTTTGATCCCAGGACTGATTGGAGAAGTTGAGGCAGGCAGGTCTCTGTGAGATTGAGGCCACCCAGGACCTTGTCCCAACTGCTCCCTTAAAACAACAACAAAACCCAAAACAAAAAAACCCCTCCACCTGGTCCAAATGCTACTCCTGAGCCCTTGCCTGTGTGCAGCTGAACAAGCAAATGTTCGTAAAAGAGGAGAAATATCAACTACACACCTTATAAGGTGTTCTGATGGTTAGATGCACATGCGCACACGCACACACACAGACCGAGTCTTTCTAAGAGACTCTGAGGTGCCTTTTGCCAGGTCAAATAAAGGTCATTTTTGTTCACTTTGTCCTGGGAGAAAGGAATGTAGATAACAATCATTGTATGGGGGTTGGAGAGACTGCTCAGTGGTTAAGAATGCCAGCTGCTGGTCTAGAGGATCCTGGTTCTGTCCCTGTGGTGGCTGACAGCCATCTCTAACTCCAGTTCCATGGGAACTCACGCCCTCTTATGGCCTCCACAGGTACTGCATGCATGTGGTACATCTGTAGACAAGAGAGCAAACACACACACACACACCACACACACCCCAACCAAACAAAAACCCTCTGTGGCTTATATAAAGTCCAGGTGCAGAAGAAGCACTAAAGCAAAGATTGCTGCACTTGGGACCTCATTTATTTGAGGAATGAACGTTGCCCAAAGCCAGGAAAGATGTCCCCAGGCTGAGAGAACTAGGCAACAAGATGCGGAGGACGTTCAGGAAGGAAATGTGCTCTAGCCTTCTCCATACAGTGGCTCTCCAGGCCCCTGGCCAAGCAAATAGAAACTTCGACTTTACTTAAATTGTCTCCATTCCCAAACGGGGCTGGAGAGATGGCTCAGCGGTTAAGAGCATTGGCTGCTCTTCCAGAGGACCCGAATTAAATCCCAGCATTCACATGGCGGCTCCCAACTGTCTGGAATTTCAGCTCTAGAGATTCTCACACTCACTCACCTGGAGAAGGAACGCCGACGCAAATAAACATTTTTTAAATTAAAAAACAAAAAACCAAGAAAAAAACTAGTTAATAGTCTTAAGGATACAGTTAGAGGCACAGAGCAGTGGTTGCTGGGAAAACTACCAAGCAGGTTCAAGCGTCCTGGGCCAGAATCCCGCGTGGCTGCAGCATCTAGACTCTAAAAGAGACTCCCCGGATGCCAACGTGCCTGGGAAAACATCAGGGCTGGGGGTGTCCCTTGGCAGCAGAGCACTTGCCCAAGCACCCACAACACATCCCCCAGCACCTCAAAATAAAAGCACCCGAAAGCCGGGCCTAGTAGCTTAGTACTTCATGCCTCTCATTCCGGCCCTCGGGAGGCAGAGAGGGGAGGACCTCTGTGAGTTTCAGGATAACAGGATCTACACAGTGCTGCTCAGGCCAGCCAGGGAGACCCTATCTCAAAGAAGACAAGGGTGAGCCAAGGCTCAGGGAAGGTGCACACACCTTTGTCGCTGCCCCTGGCCCCTCCATGTCATTATGTTTCTGTAGGAGGAGGCACGTGTCCACAGGTGGAGGTTAGAGGACAACTTTCTAGGACATCCACTATGCCAGTCTCTGAGATCCAACGCAGATCTTCAGGCTTGCCGGCAAGCCTCCTTCCCCACCATCTCACCTGAGCCCTAATTGACCATTTTAGCAACTACCCCAAGCTTTCCTAAGGCGTTATCCAAACTTCTAGTCTGATGGCAGTTGAGTGAATAGTTTTTTTTTTTTTTTTTTTTTTTCTATTTTTCGGAGCTGGGGACCGAACCCAGGGCCTTGCGCTTGCTAGGCAAGCGCTCTACCACTGAGCTAAATCCCCAACCCCGTGAATAGGTTTTTTTTAGAAGGCTTTGCCGGAGCTAACCTTTTGGTTCTGTGTTTGACCCAAGGGCCAGCTTTTGAGTGGAGAATGGCAAACCCGAAGAGGAGGGAACCCAAGCTCCACTCACCCTGACCCACGCACATCTGACCATCTGACCTGGTTTTTCCAGACCCACGGTAATAATAGTTAGTAAGCGACACCACCCCAGGATGCGGGCGGTGGGTGAAGAATGGGCTCGGCCGCGGCGAACGGGTTTGGGCTCAGCGGGGATTAGGCTCCATCCCCGTGTGAGTCATGCCTGCCTGCCTGCCTGCCTGCCTGCGTGCGTGCGTCCGCCTCTCTAAGCCTCAGCCCCTTCCTCCGCCTGACGCCGGCCCACGGCTCCCGCCCCCGCGCGGCGGGGACCCGGGTGATTGCAAACAGCCGCCGGCCTCATTAGGAGACCTGTAATTAGAGGCTGGCGGAGCCGAGGGCGGGGGCTAATTACCACCGGGAGAGGCTGAGCCGCCGCCGGCCCACTGGGAGGCGTCTGGCCCGCACCGCCCGGCTGCCCCGGATCCGGGTGCTTCCTCTGGGTGGCGGCCACTCGCCGCCGTTTGTTTACTAGGCCCTCACCTCGCCCGCCCGTGCCAATGCAATTCCACCTACACCACCATCCTAATAATTCCTAATAATCGGAACTAAAAGGGAAAGCTGAGCTCTAGAGACGCGGTGTCGTCCCTGACAGCACCGGACCAGAGTACAGGACAGGAGATCTGAACCCACGGCTGTGGCTACGTTACTCCAAGGTAGGCAAGTGAGCACTGGAGTGGACCGGAGCTGGGACTTTGGAGGCAAATGCTTGCAGGGTTAAATTCTGAACCTGTACCGTATCTATAAAATGGGCGCAGGATTAGGATCCAGAGACTGATACTATTTTTAGGGAAGCGGGAGCGTGGCGAGCTCCGGCACACCGTGGGCCTCTGGCACCCCCTACCGGTCTAGGAGGACTCTGGTGGTGGGCAATGGAGATCTGTGGTCCCCGAAAGCTGTTTTGGGCCAGGAGAAGACTGAGATCTCGGATCTTGCAGATAGTCAGCTATGAAATAAGTCTTGGGGCTGAAGATATGGCTCAGCGGTTAAGAGCACTGGCTGCTCTTCCAGAGGTCCTGAGTTCAATTCCCAGCACCCACATGGTGGCTCACAACCATCTGTAATGGAATCCTATGTCCTTTTCTGGTGTGTCTGAAGGCAGCGACAGTGCACTCACATACATAAAATAAATAAAATTAAGAGGTGAGAGCACTGGCAGCCAAGTTTGACCACCGGAGTTTGATCTCCACCTTCCAGCGGTGGCGAATACACACATCTACATTTCTACAGCAGATAAAATAAGTCCAATTCTTAAAAACTACCCTGCTACAACAAAGCCTGGCCCCAAGAAACCCAGGATAACAAGAAAATCTGTAGACAATCTATATGAGGTCTATCGATCCTGACCGCCTTAGTGGCGCATTTAAACATGGCAATACTGTGTGCACGAGGAATGTCTGTAGCAGCACCGGCGACAGGAAAAGAGTGAAGCAGCAGACTTACAGGCATGTTGCATGGTGCAGGTATGCTGCAAAATATATATGTCCAGGCCTCGACCTTGCAAAACCTATCTCTACAGAAATGGGAATGATGGCTCCTTCTCACTAAAGGCTTTGCCAAGGGCCTGGGAATTCAGGGAGCCCTGAAGCTTATCTACATCTTTTTTTTTTCTTTTTTTTCGGAGCTGGGGATCGAACCCAGGGCCTTGCGCTTGCTAGGCAAGCACTCTACCGCTGAGCTAAATCCCCAACCCCTTATCTACATCTTAATAGGGCGCTGGTCGCACAAATCCACATTATTCAGTCGCATCATTAAGAATATGCGCTTAAGGGGCTGGGGATTTAGCTCAGTGGTAGAGTGCTTACCTAGGAAGCGCAAGGCCCTGGGTTCGGTCCCCAGCTCCGAAAAAAAGAACCAAAAAAAAAAAAAAAAAAGAATATGCGCTTAATGTAGAGATCAGTGAAGTGTACCGCGTACGGTGGTACACGTCTGTGGTACACGCCTGTAGTCCCAGCCCTTGGGAGGCTGAGGCAGGCAGATCTCCCGGCCAGCCTAGTCTACCGAGCTGGTTCCAGGACACCCAGGGCTACAGAAAGAAACCCTGTAACAAAGCCCCAACAACAACAACAACAACAATTACACAAAGATATTGAAATTAATGGGTTAAAAAAACGCATTAAAAAACCTAATTCTCTATTCTCAACAAAGAGGGCTGGGTGTAGTGGAGTGCATTGGTAATTCTAGCGCTTGGTAGGAAAAGGCAGGGCTACAGAAGTTCCGGGTCGTTCTTGGTTACACAGTCTGGGGTTAGCTTGTGGAAAAGAAGACAAAGAAGAGAGGAAGGGTACTATATTGTTTTTGCAAACCACTTGACAAAACTCACCTCCACAAAACTGTCAAAATCCTCTCAAAGAATTAGCGTATTTGGGTGTATGGTAAAACTTCTGTCCTGGTTTTTTTCAGGTCCCAATTCCCGTGACACTCTCGGGCTTTAAGTGCAAGGATGTCCGCAAACGTTCACTGGACGACCCAAAGTACACACAGAACTTGAGCGCAAAATCCCCAGCGCCTGCCTGAGGCGGGCGCATGCGCTCTTACTCTCGCCGCGAGAGGCGGAGCGTGGAGATTGACAGGGCTCTCGGCCTGTTGGAGCCTAGTCCCGCCCTCCTCCCGCATCCGGCGCGGACGCCATGGTGCGGTTCAAGCACAGGTAAGCAGCGCCCTCCGTGTGCGTTCCCCGCGCCTTCCCCGCGTGCCGCGCTCACCCCGCCGTCCCCCGCAGGTACCTTCTGTGCGAGCTGGTGTCCGAGGACCCGCGCTGCCGCCTGAGCCTGGACGACCGCGTGCTGGGCGGGCTCGTCCGCGACACGATCGCCCGGGTGCACGGGGCCTTCGGCGCCGCCGCCTGCTCCGTGGGCTTTGCAGGTGCGAGGGCGCCGCAGGTGGGGTGCGGGGCGCGCTTTGCGGGGGAAGGCCCGGGCCATGTGCCGCGTTTTGTACGAGAGCGGAGGGTTCTAGAAAAGCAAGAGTGCGGCGAGTCCAGAACAGAGCAGAAAATGCCGGTTACGCGATGGGACGAGGCAAAAAGTTCAATACCCAGCCCGGGTGTGTGCCAGAGGGAGTTACTGCCCGATTTAGTTGGGGGTGGTGGTGTTGAATTCAATAGGCTAAGTGAAGGTAGCCACGTAGAATTCCTAAGAGGAATTTTGACAGGTTACGTTACCACGTTTTAAAATGTCAAAATTACCCTTTAAAGTTTCAACGGCCTCTGACGGCGAACAGACTACACAGTAATTCCCATGGAAACGCGGGATGAAAGCCTGTTTTTTTCCCAAATGTCACTTAACTTCGCTCCTTCTACCGCAGGCACACTTGAATTATGTAGAGTCAAACCTACAGAAAACCACAAAGCTTTCTTGTTTGGGTGAGACTACCGGAAGGGGGGTCTACAGAACCCCGTTGTTATGACAGGTGTCTTCCCGGCTAGGATTTTAATAACGATAGACCTGCCCTTTCCATTCATTGACGCGAATGACTAGCGACTACCTGATAGTGGAAGTTTTCCCTTTTCAAGCTGGGCACCGTGCCCCATGCTTTTACCCTAGCATCGTCCCCAGGGAGCAGAGGCAGGTTCCAGGCCAGTCAGGATGGCATAACTAGAAGCAGACAGACAACAAAAACAAAGTGTTTGTTAGGTGGTGCTGGACAGAGCGCTCAGTGATTAAGAGCGCCTGCTGGTCTTTCAGAGAGCCTGGATTCCATTCCCAGCACAGGGAGCTCTTAAGTATCTGAAATAATTGGCAACTACGGTTCCAGAGGATGACACCAGGCACACATGTGCAAATACATACATGCAAAAGCAAAACACCACAAGATTAAAATCTTTACTGTGATGGGTCCTCCCATGTGACATTTGCCTATGATAGGGTTTTTTGTTTTGTTTTGTTTTTTAAAACTCTGAATGGGGTGGGGGTTGTCTCCAATTTCCCTTTCCTCCTGTAGTTAGATACCTCAATGCTTACACTGGAGTAGTGCTGCTTCGATGCCGAAAGGATTTCTACCAGCTCGTGTGGTCAGCTCTTCCTTTCATCACGTGTTTGGAGAACAAAGGACACCGTTACCCGTGCTTCTTCAACACATTACATGTGGGAGGTATGTGTGGTGGCTGTTGTCAGGGAGTAACAGGTTCAGAGCAGTTGCCAGGTGGGTGGGTCTTCCTGCTCTCCAGTGAGAACAAGATGTTCCTCCCACCACCCATCCCCAGAAAGATAGTAACGGTTTCCACAAGCTGTTGTCCACGAAGGCTCTCTCCTGTGCCAGGTACCATTAGAACCTGTCAGAAGTTCCTGATTCAGTACAACAGGAGACAGCTGTTGGTCTTGTTGCAGAACTACACCGATGAAGGTAAGCAATGCCAGGCCAGTGCAGCAGTGACGGAGGCTCAGGGGGTGACATGATGCCAAGGGCATCTTCCTTTGCCGCAGGAGAGCGGGAAGCCATTAAGAAGTCTGTCTCAAGAAGCTGTCTGCTGGACAGAGAGTCGGTTGAAGAGCTTTCGGACAGTGCTGGGGAGGAGGCTGCAGAGGCAATGGAGTGACCAGGCTCACTGGTGGAACACAGTCACAGGAGGTGGCAGCAGCAGGCCACGGTTCTCCAGTGCAGTGACTGACAACCGGAGCACAGGTGACCAGCTTGAAGTTGAGGCCTCGCTGCCTTACCTTCCACCCATGGTTGTAAAGGCTCTGCGCAGACATTTTGTAGGTAGTTGCTTAGCTCCTGGGTGGAATAAACACTCTTGGCTTCCAGGGCAACATTCTTAAACCTCAAATGCTTCCACAGTCGACAGTCGGCCAAGGTCTTTCCTCTATAGCACTTGCCTTGAATGTGCTCAGTGTGTGGTACTGGGTGAATTTTAAATATTCCTAGACCCCTAATAAGAGAACTCATGCAGGGCTGGAGAGATGGCTCAGCGGTTAAGAGCACCCGACTGCTCTTCCAGAGGTCCTGAGTTCAATTCCCAGCAACCACATGGTGGCTCACAACCATCTGTAAAGAGATCTGATGCCCTCTTCTGGTGTGTCTGAAGACAGCTACAGTGTACTTATATATAATAAATAAATCTTAAAAAAAAAAAAAAAAAAGAGAACTCATGCAAATCTGGGCTTGGTGGCACAAGGCTTCAATCCTAGCACACGGGAGGCAGGAGCAGGCAGATCTCGGAGTTTGGGGCCAGCCTGGTCTACAGAGTCCAGGACAGAAAGTGTTGGGGGTGGGGCGGGCTCGAGGAAAGCAGAAATACTGGTGAACCACCAGTTACACTTAAGTAATCTAGGGTTAGTTAGTAGTGTCCTAGGACAGCACATAGCAGGGTCCCCAGTTCACCTTTGCTCAGGTGACTGACAAGGACTGGCTTTCAGCTAGCCCCATGAGGCATGACTGCAATCCGAGTGTGTGGGCGATGTGCTGATATGAATGAGTGCCCGTCTATCTAAATACTTTGGTCCCCAGTTGGAAGGATTGGGAGGTATAGCCTTGTTGAAGGCAGTGTGTTATTTTGTGTTTGTGGGGTGGGGAGACTTCGAGGTTTCAAAAGCCCATACCCATTCCCAGTTAGCTCTCTCTGCCTCCTCCTTGTGGGTCAGATGTAAGCTGCCAGCTGCCTCTCTGCCTGCCATGCTCTGCATAGTTGCCGATTCACTCTTTGTCTCCTTTAAACTTAAAACAAGTCAGGCTCAGGAGCCAGGGAGAGGGCTCCAGATTCAGAGCACAGGCTGAGGACCTGGGTTCAGTGTCCAGCTCCCACAGGGAGGCTCACAAATCAATATAAAGTGACTCTAATTGCAGGGTTCCCAGATAGACACACACACAAATACCTGTTTTGGACGCCTTTTTTTAAAGTTTTCTTTTTCTTTTTTCTTTTTAAAAACTGTGAGGGGTTGTGAAAGGGCCAGACTCTAGGTAAGAAGCAGATTCAACAGGTACAACCTCCCTCCCTCCTCACATACTCGAGTGTGGAGGACAGGTTACCCTGGACTAAGTGGCCAGCTGAGTGAGATCTGGCCACAGCGCAGCCACTTACCAGGAGAAAAACTCCCATATTTTAAAAAGACGATTGTACGATGGTCGGGACAAGCTAGGAAGCCCACAAACAGGATGCTGAGCAGATAGTGCTATACCAGTGGTTTGGCCTGCTCCAGAGAACATTGAATGCACTACTCTAGCTCATTTTGGGTTGAGGAAATGAACATCTGAGTCAAAAGGGCTAATGTATAAATGAACCAAGTTCGTCAGGGAGGCGTCTCATGTGAGTGTCAATACTTTATTTTGGTGTAAAGAGGGAAGCTGGAAAATACACTGTATTTAAAATTTTCTTGGTTCCCTCACTTTGTGGAAAGCCCCTCCCCCCGCCCCAAGCTAATCAATCTGTTCAAACTCAAACACTTAAAAATTACAGCAGCAGCAAACCAAAGCACAGAAGAAACCCGATGGAGAAGGCGCCTGGGCAGTAGTCACTTGGTGTGGACGACCGAGGTGCTGAACAGCAGCTTCTGCTTCTGCCTCTTCCTCTTCCTCCCTCCTCTGTCTTCTGAGGGGAAACAGTGAGAGAGCACTTAGCCTACCCTGCCAACCATGACCCTGACAAGAGTGAGCAATGGACTATGGGCACTGAGGTGAACAGCCTGGAGAGATGGCCCAGTGGTTTTAAAGCATCTGTTGCTCTTACAGAGGACTCAGGTTTGATTCCCTGCACCCACAGGTAGCTCACCACCTCTGTTAATTCCACTTCTGGAAATTTGACCCTTTTGAGCTCAAACACACACATGGTACACATACATAACACAGGCAAACACTCGTGCACAGAACAAAGAGCGCCTCAGAATTCCGCTTTTGGACCTCAAGAATTAACCTGGGGTGGAAAATAAGTCTCATCTGACACTACCTGCCACCAGCCCAGCAGCACATGTGGCTAGGCCTGAGCTCAGTGAGTTTCCTGCCCTTACCAGAGAGGGGGTCTGAAGTAGCTGGTGTGTCCAATTTCATGAAGGCGGCTTCGATAGCTTGGCTGAAGGAATTTTGGAAACTGGGCACAGGAACACGGTCAGAATTGTCACTCTCCCCATCGCTGTCCACCGGGGCGGGAGGAGCCAGGCTATTGTCGTCTAAGAAACAGGAGAGTGACACTGTAGAGCTGTTAGTGGAAGGGAGGTCCAGCTCCACCCTTTCCTGCCCTCTCACCTTTCTTTGGAGCAGCTTTGGGCCACCCGTCTGCTTTTGCTTTGCCAACCCTCAGCATCTGCCAAGTGGGACAGAAGGAAGAATGTAAATGTCTGACCAAACGTCCTTCTCAAACACTCATAGCCCCTCACAGGCTGCCATGCTCTCCGTACAGTTTGTCATGTCTCCACCATGACTGATGACAGCAGTGCACCCAAGGATGCTGCTACACTCTGGGAAGTTGTGAGGGACATGAAGGACAGTGTTAGGAACACTTGCTCTGATGTTCTTCCCTGCCCATCTCAAGGGACCTAAAATACATCAACCTTCACACCAATAACCACGGTATTTGGGAGGCTGAGGCAGGAGGATTGCCCACAATTCAAGATCGTCAGGACAATATGAGTTTTAGAATATAGGCATAGAGACCTTATCTCCAAACACAAAAATATTAAAGACAAAATGTAGAATAGGCACACACAGTGCCTTCCAGGGGCTTTGTTTTGATTTTTTTTTAACCATCTGGGGTGGGGGTAAATCTCCTTGCATAGATAGCTCTGGCTGTCGAGGAGCTCACTGTATACCAGACTGGCCTCAAACTCACAGAAACCTGCCTGGTTCTGCCTCCCGAGCGCTAGGATTAAAGGAGTTTGCTATCACAGGCAGCCCACCTTCCAGTTTAAAAAGCCAATGGCGCGAGGAGCCCCTCCTCTGAAAGGCCCTACAGTGCTTTTTGCCCACCCCCCTCCTCGGGTCTTGCCTCAAGTGCAGCCCTAAGTCGAGGCCCAGTTACTCTCTGTACACAGGGAAATCAGAATAGTCCCTTGGCCCTCAAAGGAATGGCCTTCAATTTCACATGGTCAAAACCAGCTCTACTGTACGTTTCATCTGCTACATATGCTGTACAACTCCTACCACAATTTGTTCTCTTGTTTCTGTAGCCTGGGTAGGCATGGACTACTGCACTAAAGTAAGTGCAGATGATCCCTCCCTGCCCTGCCCCACCTCACATGGTGGCAAGCAGGCCTGCCTGACCCTGAGCCTATGTCCCAAAGTCAAACACATTATTCAAGATAAACTGTGCTGTGCTATAAGGTGTGGGTTTCACTGGGGTAACCTTTTCTGGTTGAGGGGACAGAAGTTCTTATTTTGGGGCAGGGTCTTCTGAAGACCTCATCCTCCTCTGCCCACCTCTTCAGTGCTGGGGCTTTAGCCTGCCCCTCTGCCTTTATCAGATTACCTCTGTCATCTTCCCTGTGGTCATTCTCCTACAGTCCTAAAATCTGAACAGTCTGAGATGGTGCTGGTGTTCAAATGCATCACCAATTTTTTTTCTCCAAGAAATATTTTAGGTGTTTAATCTGACACTAGTCATGAGACACCCAAGGGCCTAGAACCAATTGGGATGAACTGATACAGGATGCTCCAGTAGCACATCGGTTAGCACACAGCACTTACAGAGATTAACTGTTACAGCCCTTACCCAGAACACTGTCGGTTTTATAAGAACCTAATGATCTTAAATACGTAAGACTTGAATTGTCAACTGCTTCCATGAGCTTTGCTCTTGAGAAAAGCTTTCAGGACCGCGCATATGCAGGCCAATAGTTGGCTCTAGCTGCCCTCCCTCTCTAGTCAGTAGCCAGTTCTCACCCAGCGGATGACTCTGTCTCCCTGCACTAGGGTGAGAGACACCAATCCCTGAAAAAGGTTCCCAGACAAGCAGCAGAGCTCATGCAAGCTGCTTCTCAAGCAAAAGATTTACCTGGGCAAAGGAAAGGAAGGGAGAGTCTTCTTCCAGACTCCCAACGCAGAAGGAGGGACTGCCCTGACTGGCAGTGGGTGACAGAGGGGTCAGCAGAAAGTCTGAAAGGAAATCAGAGACCTGATTACATGAGTAGGGTTCCAAAAAATGGAGTATCCATTTCATGAGAAACAGCCATGAGAGCCAGGCATGCTGGCAGCTGCCTAGGACCACTGCGGCTATAGAGTGAGTTCCAGACCACTGTGGCTTCTGAGTGAGGCTTTGCCTCAGACAGGGAGGGGAAAGGGATGGGGAGGGGAAGGAATCAGGTCTGGATAACTGCCACTAACTTCCCTGTAAAAGAAAAGCAACCCTTGGTTCAAAGATGAATCCTGCCGTGTTCTTACACAAGAGCACAGGCACTGCCTACACCAGCGAACAGAGGAGGCTTCTCAGAGCTACTCTAACACTGGGATGCAACCACACAAGACAGCCCTTTTCTCAGGAAATGCTGCACCTCCCACAAAGGCTGGCTCTCAAGGTAGGGTGGCTCATGACTGTAATCCTAGTACGTGGGAGGCTGAGGCAGGTGCATCAGTGAGTTCACAGCAAGTTGGAGTGATACAGCGAGACTGTCTAAGAAGTAAAACAAAAAGGCTAGCTAGGTGTTTGCCATGGACTGGTTTTATGTGGATGCACAACTTCAATAAAAAACATGTAGGTCGGGGGTTGGGGATTTAGCTCAGTGGTAGAGCACTTGCCTAGCAAGCGCAAGGCCCTGGGTTCAGTCCCCAGCTCCGAAAAAACAAAAACAAAAACAAACAAACAAAACAAAACAAAAAACAAAAAAACTGCAGGTCACTGTAATGGCCACTCTGCCCTGGCAGTCAGGATTCTAGACACATAGGGTCGGTTGTCCTCTACAGAGTCCTTGGAAGCGGTCCATCCTTTCTCACCTGCAGCTGAAAGCATCCCACACATCAGTCAGGCACCGCTAGGCCTGGCCTCTCTAATCCAACGCTATCTGACACTTTCACTGAGAAAGAATTAACTAGTCTTACCTTAGAAATCCAGTTGCTAAACAAACTAAAGCTAGCAGGCGAGTGAGAGCTCTGCCCCATGGTGTAGCCGTGACCCACAGCACTCTTCATACAGCAGCTTCCTTCCTCCCAGTTAACTGGGAGAGCACCATGGCCACACAGTCTAAGAACCAAGCTCTAGCCACTGAAGTCCCTGCCACTGAAGTTCCTGAGTGCTATTAGTCTCAGGGTCTGCGCTGGCTAGTTTTTATGTCAACTTCACACAAACTAAGGTCATCTACTTAGAAGGAATCTTAATTCCACTGAGAGAATGCCTCCATAGGACTGGCCTGTCTCTAGACAAGTCTGCAGGGCCATTCTCACTGATGCCATGCATGTCAAAGGCCCAGCGTGCCTTAGCAGATGGTCCATGCCCAACCCATAAAGTTCTAACTAAGCCATTTCCATACTGTGTACTCAGTAAGTCTGACTTTTACCCCTACAGATTACAATCAATGTTATGTAAGGACACTATAAACATTAAACATGGGACTAAGAAAAGAAAAAACAGAAAACAGATGAGTCAGAAAAATGATGCAGGTTTTACAGAGCTTCGAGGTCTAAGAAGTCAGTACAACCAACGGGAAAGGGGAACCAAACAGTAGGAATCTAATGTGGCTTACGACTAAAAGTTCTTCATTTAAATACCGCAATGTGCCAGCTTGGTCAGAGCTGTGAATTCAGACACTAGGAGTTTGCTTAAGGTCAAGGCCCATGGTTAAGAGCACTTACGCTTCTTTGCAGACTGACTTGAGTTTGGTTCCCAGCATCCATTAACTCCAATTCCAAGAGGTTGGACACCACCTTCTGACCTCAAAGAGTGCCAGGCATGTATGTGGTACACATACATACATACATACAGGCAAAAACTCTTACATATACAATTTAAAAATTAAATCAGATTAGAGCCCTAGCTAGAAGAATTCATCACACAGCAACTATTTACCTGCATGGGAACCTGGACTTCTGCTCAGAGGAGACAGGGATAGGGCCCCGTGGCCCTCGGTGCTGGTGGGTCCCAAAGCAGAATCAGAGGAACAGGTGTAGGAATTGAAGGCAGGAAACTGCTGAAGGTTCTCGAGGGGAATGTGGACCTCGGGATCTGCAAAGCAAAGGCAGTGACGGTTTATTTACGGAGCTGCTCCTATTTTCTAAGAGGAGTCTGGAGGGCCTGACAGCTTTCATGAGTCTCAGTCTGTCTCTGCTTTATACAGTAATCAGCTAGCTGGAGGCTCAAGCAGTAAGAACAGCCTACACTATGTTAGTCAGGACCCTCCCCTCCCAAAGACTGGATGTTGTGCGAACACATAACTTCACCACTAGGAGGAAGGCAGACAGCTCAAGGTCAGCCAGGTTAACAGTGAGCTATTGTCTCACAAACTTTTCTTGCGGCGTTTGTTTTCTCAAAGTTAGGGTGTGTGTCAGCTACAGAGCTCTAGAAGCTGAAGCTCTAGAGTCCTCAGAGGTCACCGCAACCAGAACAAGCTATGTCACCATTCTACATGGACCGAACCAGGTCCTACCAGCCAAGCACCAAGCCTTGCTTTCTTCTGACTTTCTTCCCACATGGGTCTCCTCAGGTCCAGGCCCAGCTTGAGTCCTAGTTTTCTAGTGGATACCCATGCTCTTGAGTCACACTAATCCCCTGGATTTATTTAGTGATTGATTTTGGAGTCAAATCAGAAACTGCTCCCTGCTCAGCAGAACTCTCTCTCCCACGCCTGAATCCTGTATGTTTCCCCTGGCACACTGTGATGAGCAGGTCAGGTCTGAGACAGCCTCTAATTCCCTACCATGAAACAAAGGCCTGTCACCCGGAGCCGAGCCATGGTGCATATAAGCGAAAACAACTGGCAGAGCAGGGCGTAGGCAAGGAGCCACACAGAACCACACAAAGCCAAGCAAGCAAAGGGGAGAGCTCAGAACTTACACCTGCCCTGTCTCTTGTTCTCCTCCAGTTCAATTCTGCGCTCTCTGCGCCGCTCCTCGCGAGCCTTCTTTTGGCGCTGACGCTTCCTTTTCTCAATGTCATCTGTGGGTCGGACAAGTGGTCAAGTCGTAAGAAAGACCATCAGCCGCCATCAACTAGATGGCTATGGCTAAACCAGTGGGAGGGACAGCAGACCAGATGGATGCCTCAAGTGTTTCAGGAACAACTCAAGCCCCTCCTCCCACACTGGGTCCCACGTACAGTGAAGGAAAATGGGGTTTTCTTACCTGAGAACATCTCTAGGGTTTCCTTAGAGACCACAGGAGGCTGCAGAGCCAGTTCACAGATGCTGAACTCACAGGTGAGTGGCAAGTGAGAGAGATACCTGTGACGCTGTCGAACATCCTACAAACAGAACCGATGCTCAGCTACTCGAGAGCAAAGGATCCCAACAGCACACACTCAGCACCAGAACTAAATGGGCAGCGCTGCTGCTACTGTGGAAAGCCTGACCCTGTGCAACCTATACTTCAGACATCTGCCAAAGACAGGGGTCTTTGCACAACCTGGAACAGATGACCTAAAGCTGGCCACTATTTCTAACTGTCTAGACCCACACTCAGAACAGGGAGAGAGTACTTGCTGACACTGGAAGCCACTAACAGAGCCAACAGTAATGCTAGAAGGAAGGAAAAGTGGAGCTATTACTCAGGATTACAATAAACTAAAAAACAATCAGGAACACACCTGAGCAGTTCTGAGGCTCAGAAGAGGACCAGAGGTTTAGGCATCCTTGGATCGACAGCCTAGGCTGCATGAGAAAGTACCTCAAAAGCCACGTAGTAATCTAGCACAGTGGTACATCTCAGAATTTGAGGCCCGCCGGTCTACAGAGCAAGCTGCAGGACAGCCAGGGCTACGTACGTAGGCCCTGACTCATAAACAAACAAAGAGATGAACCACACCAAAGGAGCACATCGAGGGCCTCTCCCTGCAGCCTTCCTCACTCTGGTGAGACCTGCCCCAAAGACACCATGTTAACAGCACACACTGTTCTCCATAAAGTCTCACCTCAGACATGGAATACCCAGCAATCTCTACCACGGTTGCTGAGATCTTCTCCGGGCTCTGCTCCAGGCTGCCATACTCCCGCACAAGGCAGCGCACGTTGACAGGGTGCAGGAACATGTGCTGTCCATCCTCCGCTAAAGACAAGAGCTCTATCAACAAGCCTGGGCAGCCTTCAGCATGGCTCTCCCAGCTCAGCCCGCCATTCCCACTTGCTGCTGGAAAGCTGGGAGCCAAGCCCCAGGACCTAGCAAAGATACCCCTGTCTGTTCAGACTGGCAAGCCTTGCATCCCCTTCAAATACCTGAGACCGAAGCCCGGTCTCTTCCTCAGGGACTCACCTTGGTAGAAGTAGTAACAGGGAGAGCTGCTCAGCTGTGTGAAGCCTGGCTTAGCGATGGGCTCCTCCTGGCTCAACTCGGCACAGACGGTCCCCTCTCCAAGACTGTCATCAGCTATTAAGTCCTCACAGGCTTCTGGCTCAGACACTGCTTCCTCTTCTTCTACCAAAGGGAGAGCGAGAGGACCAGGGGGGTCCAGAGAACAAACTTGTGCAGCTTCTTCATCAAAAGCAGACAGATACTCTAGCACACCCTGTTGGAACAAACCTAGGTCAATAGAAAGTCCCGTGTCGGGGTTGGGAATTTAGCTCAGTCGTAGAGCGCTTGCCTAGCAAGCACAAGGCCCTGGGTTCGGTCCTCAGCTCCGAAAAAAAGAAAAAAGAAAAAAAAAAAAAAAAAAAAAAAAGGAAAGTCCCATGTCCTGGTTCATGGAGTGATGTGGCAGAGACAGCCTATCTTCCCTAGGTAGTGACCTGAGCTCTCCTGGTCATTACCCCTGGAAAAGGTGACAGATATAGTCCTAAGAACACAGCCAAGTCACCACCTCTTCTTCACAACAGCACCACCCTCACAGTGGCATCTGAACAAATCACTTTGTTGTGACAGGCACACTAACCTTCCTGGGTTGAAAAGCAGACTCCTTGGCCAGGGGAGCCATCAGCACCAGTTGTTCCAGAGCAGTCACAACACCAGTGACCTCCGCTCTGCCTCCAGCCACTCCTGACAGAGCTTCTTCCCGAATCTAAGGCCACCAGAAAAAAAGACCAAAACAAACTCAGTTTGAAGGACAAACAGTGGCTCAAGCTTAAGAATCCCTGATGCAGAGGACACAGGAGCTACTCAATTCCTTCCTTGACTAATTCTACTTACTCTGAAACCTTCAGTAAGTGTTGCTAAGGCCTGATGGGCAAACCGTAACACTCTCCCCAGTGTTTCCCCAAACACCTTGAAAACTAAAGTATGCTCTAGACAAGTAAAAAGATTACCTTGCTTAAATAACTAAGAATACAGCTCAACTAGAAACCCCACAGTTGGGCTGCAGAGATGGCTCAGCGGTTAAGAGCACTGACTGCTCTTCCAGAGGTCATGAGTTCAATTCCCCGCAACCACATGGTGGCTCATGACCATCTGTAATGAGATCTGATGCCCTCTTCTGGTGTGTCTAAGGATAGCTACAGTGTACTCATATAAATAAAGTAAATCTTTAAAAAAGAAAGAAACCCCACAGTTACAGTGAGTCAAAAAGTCATTCTGAGTTGTTGCTTTAGCCCAACCGAGTCTAAAAACTCTCCACACCATCCCCTCCTTCCCACCACCACTTAAACGGCTCTCAGCCCCTCCCCAGGGCTAAGGAAGTCAGTTTTCAGTTCCCAGTGCACTTACCTTGACCTCCTGGAGAGCAGCCTCAATAAAGCAGGACTCAGGAGTGTGCTTCTCTTCGGCAAGCTGCTGCTCCAGCGCGACTTTCTCCTCCAGAACCACCCGGTGCAGCACCTGCTCCTTAGAGGCCAGCAGCAGCTTGGAGTACTGGCTGTGCTGCTCGTCTACGAGAAAGCCAGTGGGTCACACACCGCTGCGGGTGGGGGCCCTCAGGAAACACAACTGTCTCACACACACACATACCTCAGTCCTAGGCAAAAAAATGGGACTAACAGTACAACCTCCAGGAAATAGAACAATTATCTTAGGCTGGGTTAGTTCAAAGAGCCTAAGAAGCCAGAAGAAATCACAGCCACATGTTCACTAATGAGACCATGTTCACTAATTTTCACTAATGTTCACTAATGAGACAGACCATGGTGTTGGCCCATAGGTCTAACTGTAGGAAATGGTCAGGAAGGCAGATCTAAGAACAGACCTGGCATCATCCATCCACCCTCTGTTCTAGTTTTTAAAAGAACAAATAGGGGCTCTGGCATGGTGGCCTTTAATCCCAGCACTTGGGAGGAAGAGGCAGGCAGATCTCTGGTAGTTCAAGACCAGCTTGGTCACAAAGCGGGGTTCCAGTACAGCCAGGCATACATAGGGAAACTTTATCTCAAACAAATCAAACCCAACAACATATGTCAACCAAGCACAGCCAATCCCAGTCTCTGAGGAATGAGTGAATTAAGGAGGCCTCACTAAGATTTAGGGAAAGGATCACAGATGATCCATTTCCTTCCTTCCTTCCCCAGTACTCTGGTTTTTTAAAAACAGAATCCCATAAAGCCCAAACTGACTCCAACTTGTTATGCAGCTAAGGGAGACCTTGAACTTCTGATTCTCCTGCCTCAGCCTCCCAAGTGCAGGGATCTCAGGTGTACACCCCCATGACTAATTCCCCCCTTGTATTCCTGCTGTCACCAGTGCTGGGAGTAGAACCTACAGATATTTTTGTGTTCTAGGCAACCATTGGGCCCCTGTGCCACATCCCCTGCCCTTGTTTTGAGACATCTCACTATGCAGGTAGGCCAAAATTGGCTTAGCCAAGGGACAAATTCTGGTATCAAGGTACACATAATATCCCTAAGGGTTATTCACCTCTCATGCTCACCTCCTAGACTAATAGGATGGTCTACATTCATCCACTTGGATTTGGGCAGGGCCACCAACACTCCTTTCTCTCTCTTCATCAGCTGCATCGTAATGGTGTCACCCACAACATACTGTCGAGACTCTGTGGCAACAACACTGAGACAAAGGCATTTAGGTGAAGCAGAGTGAGGAGGAGGTAGCATCCCAGGATCCAACCTACCTCACAGTCTTACTTACCTCTTGAGATCCTTCTTGTGCACAGAGCTGTAGCAGATGGGACATTTGCTCCAGGTTCTCTCACTGAGTGAGAGATAGTGCAGGATGCAGGCCCAGCAGAAAATGTGTCCACAGCGGGTTATCTTGGCTGCAGTGGGTGGGTAGAGGCATATTGGACAAGATGGCACTTCATGGCTACAGATGCGCTGGAACAACGACAACACAACAGCACGGCCTTCAGAACTGACTCGGGGCCGGGAAGGTCAAAGGCCCCTCATCACTTTTTCACCAAACTGGTTAACAGAAGACATGGGGGAGAAAGCACTGAGCACTGAAGAGCGCCTGCTGCTTGTGGGTCTGAAGGAGAAGGGTCCCCACTTGGTGGACTGAAGAGAAGAATTAGGAGGTGTGGCCTCCCCAACTCCGAGTCGGCTCTGTCCCTGCCTGTTAGTGGCTGTTTCACCATGTGAGCTCTCGGCTGCTGCTCTAGTGCCACGCCTGCCCATGGGCACGCTTCTCTCCATGGTGGTCATGGACTCACTCCCTCAACTGTAACACGCCCCCATTAAACACTGTGTTCTGTAAGTCACCATATCTCATCCTGGCAATAGAAAAAAGGACACTGCTCTTGCAGAGGATCCAGGTTTGATTCCCAGTGCCCGTATAGTGAGAGCAACTGCAGTTCCAAGGGACCTAGTGCCCTCTTCTGGCCTCCACAGACACCAGGCAGGCACACCGTGTACTCACAGATACACAGCAAAGCACTCATGCACATACAATAAAGATAAAGAAGTGTATTTTAAAGCCTGTTTAATGACATAGGTGAAAAAGGATAACACGCTTTAAGCAAAGTAAGAAAGCCACAGTCGTGGGCTAATCCAACAGGATAGGGAACAGACACTTGGAGGGCTCCACATTACAAGGAAAAAAAGACATAAATCACATGTTCCCATTTACTAATGTTTAAATAAACATAATAGAAGTCCAGATCTAATTTATTGATAACTTTCAACTGAATAGTGAAGACCTTCATTTTGTGTCTATATTTCTAACCAATATATATAAGTGGTTTTTCTTTTGTTTTTTTTTAAAAGATTTATTTTATGTATGTGAGTACATGGTCACTCTCTTCAGACACAGAAGAGGGCATCGGATCCCATTACAGATGGTTGTGAGCCACCATGTGGTTGCTGCTCTTAATGGCTGAGCCATCTCTCCAGCCCAAAGTATCTTTTCTTGTAAGGTATTCTCTAACATTCCTGGATGATTATATAAATTTTCAAAATAAGAGGAACCCATATTGGTCAAATTAAAATAACATACAAGAGTGCCTGTGATTTTGAAGGTCACATGTGCATCGAGACAGGACCAGCAAGGAGACTCAGAGGCTCATGACCCCAGCAGCGCACGCAGCAGAGCAGAGGCTTTGCGCAAAACACACCGCATGCCTGCTAACTTGATAGTAATTATGACGAGGGACCGACAACAAAGGACTGTCCACGTAACTGAGCTCAGCCTGCTCAGAAGAGTCACCACAGTCCCTCTCAGACTCAAAGAGGGGCTGGCACATGCTCTAATGCTTATGTGACCTTGGAGAAAAGCCTTCCACATCCCAAAGGGAAACGTGTGCCACAAGGCCAGTCAGAAACCACAGCCAAGTTTAACAGAGCTAAGAGCTGCAGGGCGAAGGCTCACTCCTCTAATGACTTAGAAAACTTAGTCAAGCCACTCACCACTTGTTCCACAAAGTCCCAGTTGACTAAGGTGTCAGGGTCAGCAAAGTTAGCTGTGTAATCTTGGTCTTCAGACACCACAAATTGGCAGCTAGAAACAGCAGGAAAAGACAAGCAGAGAGCAGTCTGTCAGAATCACTAAGACCTCCCAGGAGTTCCCCACCTAGAGTTCAGGTGCTGGCCAGGAGCAGCCGTGGCTGCCAGGATAGGGCAGCATGACCCTCAGACCTTAGCCTTAGCTCTGAGTCCGGGCTCTGCAAGGAGTCCAGTCTCAGCAGGCAGACACCCAAACCCATAAACTATTTCTTCTGCTTCCAAGCCCCAACAAGCTCCCTGTTGTTCTCCCTTGAACTAAAGTTAACCCAGACTGAGACTTCCTCCCTCAACCCTTGGTCCATGGACACAGCTCACCCTCAAGGCAGGAGAAAGCTGTTCTCAATCACTTGAGAGCAATCCCATCAAACTACACGGTGGGGCTTCAGTTTATACCCAAGGCCCGACCTAACATCTAATGACTCGGAAAGGGGAAGGGAGGGGGTAGAGCCCACGCCCCTGCCTGCTCCCATCTTTATTTGCTCCTAGCAATGAGTCTTCTACAGCTCTGGAATGGAACTCTGGCCTCCACATGCACAACAGGGACACACAGGAAATGCTGGAGTTGGCATTTTAAGAAAAAGCACTGCCCTTGCAGAGTTTGGCCCCTAGCACTCATGCCAGGGGGCTCCCAGCTGCCTTTGACTGCAGCTCCCAGGGAAGTGCAAGTCTGCCCGCCTCCAACACCACCATTCAAGTGCGCATAACCACACTCTCTCGAACGTGCAATTTAAAATAAATTCTTTGGCAAAACAGATTGCCTACCTTTTTGTTGTTGTTGTTGTTAAATAAAAATAAAGGTTAACAAAAATTTGTGTGTCTGGTTGTTTTGCCTTTGTGTGTCTGCGCACCAGCTGCAAAAGAACTAGTTACCGATGGCCATGAGCTGCCATGTGGGTGCTAAGAATCAAACTTAGGTCTTGTAGAAAACAGTTCTTTGAACCTCAGAGCCACCCCTCCAGCCCACTGACAACTAACTTTGTTTAGAACATTAGAACACTTCATCAAAACCACAGGCTGTTAGCGTCCAAGCCTGGGAACCACCGCATTACCTCTTCCTGCTCACAATGGCGGCCCCAGCTCTAATACTCCACAGCCTAAGAAACAACTGTTCGAGCAGCACAAAGCCAAGAACCCTAGTACTGGGAGTCTAGTGTGCCCTCTGACCCAGGGAGGCCCAGCCAGACGTGCTCTCCTGCGAAGACTTCTGTTTGCACCTCAGTTCTTCCTCTGCTGGGCTCGGCACATGAGCACAGGAGTCGGAAACTGTTCTCTCTGGTCTCTCCCCTTCCTGGACCCAGGACCTCCTCCCTGTGCACTGAGCAGCAGGGCTGAGTCCGTATACGTTCCTAGTCCCAGAAGTCAGAGCAAGCACTCTCTGTACTGTCTAAGCTCTCAGAATGTTCACTCTGAAAATGTGACAGGAATAAAAAGAACAGCAAAGTTCTTTGTGTTTCTCCCTAAGTGTTTAGATGACGTGTGTTCCCAGAATCCCAACTATCCAAACAGTTTCATGTCCTCTTTGCCCTGGAAGCGGAAGTACTCACTTGGCCTGTAAAAAGAGTTCCTTGTTGAAAGGCTTGTGTCCCCACTTGTTTCTTTTCCCCCAGCTGCCATGTCCACTGCCTTCAAAGTGACCTGCCTGGCCACGGGGTTCAAAGGTGAAATTTAACAAGTGGTTCAGGTTGATCTTCTTAGGGCCGGAGAACTGGGCAGGGCTAAACTCTGCCCGCTGAGCCTCTGCTACCTACAAAGAACGACAGCATCTTAGAGGGAAAGACTTCACCAACTCACCGCAGAGATCAGGACAGCCACACCTCCCACATGGCCAAGAACACTGAAACCCTGGCTTAAATGCCCACCTAAGACGTGCATGGCTGTGAGGACAGAAAATGCCTTTAGCATCAGCATCCCCTAATGTCCACTCTGCCCTGAACGACCTTCTCTGGTCATCTAGAAGCACCAAGAGGAACTTAGCAAATTAAACTCTCCACAGTCCCACCTGCTTTTATTGGTGGTGTTTAGTACTGAACCTAGAGTCTCACAAATGCTCAGCAAGCATCCTACCTCCACTCCAAACCACACCCACACCAAACCACACCCACAGCTCCACTCCAAACCACACCCACAGCCCCACACCAAACCACACCCACAGCTCCGCAACACCGACTTCCTGCTGGGTGTTGAATGCCTTTACTCCCAGCACTGAACCACACAGGCAGTCCAGTGGATCTAAAATGGAGGCCAACCTGTCTCCAGTCAGGACTACACTGATGGTAAGAGTGAGTCCCTGGAGCTCTGGAGCTCCAGTTACTGAGTTACAGGTACCCGTGGGGCTGCCCTGGGTGGGTGCTGGAAATCAAACTCTGGTCTCTGTAAGAACTATATCCATTCTCTTAACTGCTGAGCCCTCTCTCCAACCCCACCTTCCTCCATGCTATGGCCATATAATGTTGGGATTTCATTCTGCCAGTGACTAGAGCCACCACTGGGAAGTGGCAGAGGGCAGCCACTAACTGCCAAAGGTTACTGGATCTTGCAGAGGACTCCTGCCTAAGACACTCTGATTGACAAGTTAATTAAAGCTGATGGAATTAGAACATGGAGGCAAACTAGCTGTAACAAGAAATAAACCTCACGGGCTGGAGAGATGGCTCAGCGGTTAAGAGCACTGACTGCTCTTCCAGAGGTCATGAGTTCAATTCCCAGCAACCATATGATGGCTCACAACCATCTGTAATGAGATCTGGTGCCCTCTTCTGGTGTATCTGAAGACAGCAACAGTGTACTCATATATATAAGAAATAAATAAATCTTTAAAAAAAAAAAAAAGAAAGAAAGAAATAAACCTCACTATATTCACAATGTCCTAAGTCCTCGACAACCCTAAACTGAATGGTTCAGACGAGTGCAATTCCTCATTCCGGTTCCCACTCCTCTATCGATGTTAGTGTGCCCTCCCCTGAGATAGCGATCTGATAGGCACATGGGTGGAAGGTCTCAGAAGACATGGTCTCTGCTCATTCGCTCTCCCCCTCCCATCAAACTCCAGCTATCTGGCTGTGTTCTAACGGAGCTGTCCCTTCAGTACCCCGTTCTCTGTGTCTCTGTATCTGTCTGTCTCTCATTTTTTGAGAAAGGTTTCTCTGTGTAGCCCTGATTGTCCTTTCTGATCTCCCTCTGCACATCATGCTGGCTTCCAACTCAGAGACCTGCTTGCCTCAGCTTTAGTACTGGGACTAAGCAAAGCTCAGGGCCGCCCGCCTGCACTGGTTCTTCTTTAACCTGTCGCAGGGGCAGGCGGAGCTCCAGGACAGCCAAGGACACAGAGAAACCCTGTCTGGGAAGTGCAACAAGAGCCTGAAGAAGCTAATGTATACACTATCATCGCCACCTCCCAAACAAACACAGCTCCCAGGCGTGGCAGAGGACCACTGCAAGCTGGGGACAGCCTATGCTACATGGCGAGCTCCAGGCCAGACTGAACGATAAAGCATCTCCAGAAAACAAAACGGCTATGGCACAGATTCCGAAATTTCCTTCTTCAGGAGGCACCAAACCTAGATTAAGGGTTTTGAATTCGTCCCCCGCCCCCACAACACACACACCCTAGATCGGACTGAAGAGATGATGGCTCAGTACTAAGGAGCACCAAGCGCTTTTGCAGAAGACATGGATTGGTTCCCAGCACCCACATGATGGTTCACTAATGCCAGTTCCAGGGGATCCAACACTCTGATCTGACCTCACTGAGCACACAAGTGGTACACATACACACATGTAGGCAAAGAACTCATTCATATGCATAAAACAAATCTTTCTCCAGGGGCTGGAGCGTCAACTCAGTGGAGAACATCCACTGCTCTTTTAGAGAACTCTGGCTCCCAGCACCCATCCAGTGGCTCACAACCATCTGTTCCAGGGGACCTGACACCTTCCACATACACACATGAAGGCGAAACACCCATACATAGATAAAATGAACATCTCAAGCCTCTGGCCTACTCAGAGTCACTCCCCCCAATTCCTATCTGTCTTCCCAGCACACTGATCTCTCTGTTCTTCTCCAATTAGTGTTGCCACCTGTCTTGGGCACACCCTCCTATGGATGTATCTTCTAGGCTGTGCCATTTAACACAGCAGCTACTACATACATACAGCTACTGACCATGGGAAATGTGACCTCAGATACAGGCTTCACCATGTACAGACTGGCCCAGGGTCAGGTGCTCTTTCTGTCCTGGCACATGTTACTGTATCAGCTTCTCTCTCCATCTTTCTAATGTGACAATTAGAGATCTTAAACCCATGCTGCAGGGGCTGGAGAGATGGCTCAGTGGTTAAGAGCACCCGACTGCTCTTCCAGAGGTCATGAGTTCAAATTCCAGCAACCACATGGTGGCTCACAACCATCTGTAATGGGATCTGATGCCCTCTTCTGGTGTATCTGAAGACAGCTACAGTGTACTTATATATAATAAATGAATAAATCTTTAAAAAAAAAAAAACCCATGCTGCAGAAGGAAGGAAGGAAGGAAGGAAGGAAGGAAGGAAGGAAGGAAGGAAGGAAGCAAGCTACAGCTCATGGTAAAGCCCTGACGAGCACACACAAGGCCTGGCTATGATCCCCACAACTGCTAAAGAAAATAAGGATTGCCTGGTGTGGTGGCACAAGCCTTTAAGCCCATGGCTGTGTAGGCTGAGGCAGGGCAGTCCAAGGTTAGTCTCCTAATCTACACAGCTTCTAGGCCAGTCAAGGCCATAGAGTAAGTCCCTGTCTCAAAAATCAGCACTCATTGCTCGTGCAAAGGACCAGAGCTCAATGGCTTCAATTTTGAGCAGCAACATAGCATCTTACAACAGATTATAAGTCAAGTTCCAGAAGACTTGACATTGTCTTCTGGTCTTTTCTAGCATCTGGCTCAAGTAGTGCACAGACAGACATGTAGGCAAAACACTCAAACACATAGAATAAATTTTTAAAAATGCAAAATAAATATAAATAAAGCACACAAGGGTTTGAGGTGCAAGGAAGCTGAGTCTGAGATACAGTCTCCCTGTATAGCCCAGCCATGGCTTCACTTAGGCTCTTCCTATTTCTACCTCACGAACGCTGGGATTGCAAGCCTGTGGCTGCTTTTCTATTCGACCACACTGCTCTACAGTTTAGACCACGCTGCTGACAAACAGCTTCACTGTCACACCTGAGCGACAATCAGTGTAACCAGGAACTCACTGTGTCAGCAATTCTTGTTTACAGGGTTGGTGGCTTGTGTTTGAGACAGGCTCTCACTCTGTAGCTCTCCCTGACGAGCTTGGAACTCACACTGTAGAGCTCCAACTCACAGAGACCCACCGTCTGTGTGTCTGGACAGAGTGAATTAGAGGCATGTGCTTCTACCGCTGCTTAACTGCAACAATTCACCTCTACCTCAGGTCACCACACCAATGCTCCAATCTCCCAAATGCTTTGCTTATCTGGCTTAGTTCCTGTGGGTCATCCTTCCTGTCATCTGCTGAACTGAAGCAACAAAACCTCCCTTCCTTCCCCCCCATCCCCCAGGAGCTTCAGGGCAGCACGTTAAGATCGAAGTCCCACAAGAAGTCTCAATGCAGCAGACCCTCAGACTTCAGCAGCCTCCTGCAGTTACATGCATGCACTCATCCCACCCACACAACCTCAATCCGTCAGGCTCCAAACCCACCCTCCTCTCATGCACCAAGAACGCCAGCTGCCCGCTGCCAGCCCTCCTGTAAGGGTGCTCAGTCAGCAAAGCTCTCACATGTGCCAACCCTGCTGCTCTTCTGACAGACCAGTCAAGGACTGTGTGGCATGGCCACGTCCCCCTTGCACCCTCCCCCTTCATCAGCCACCCTATTAGGACAGATATGTTGTGCTTCCCTAACCATAACTATAAAATCCCTGCTGGCACACATTTTTTCAGATTTTTAAAAAGTTCTTTCCGTATTTATGTATGTATTCTTTTAAATGTAGGAGTGCTCTAGACAGGGCAGCAGATCCCATTACAGATGGTTGTGAGCCACTATGTAGATGCATGGAATTGAACTCAGGACCTCTGCAAGAGCAGTCAGTGTTCCTAACCACTGAGCCATCTAACCAGCCCAATTTTTAAAAAGTTATATTAAGCCAGTTGTGATAGTACATGCCTGTAATCCCAGTACTCAGGAGAAAGACAGGCAGAGCCCTGAGAGTTCAGGCCAACCTGGTCTACAGTGTGCTAGGTCAGCTAGAGCGGCACAGTGAGACCCTGCCTCAAATGAATTACTGAATGAATTTCAGTAGGTAGTTGGGTCTATGTGAATTCAAGTCAGCCTGGTCTACACAGAGAGTTCCAGAACTATACAGTGAGACCCTATCTCAAAACAAAGCAAAAGGAAAGGATGTCATTACTATTCTTAAAAGATATGTGTATGTTTCTATCTGGGTTGTGTAAGTAAGAGTGCAGTTGCCCGAAGCCAGTCCAACGTCCAGAGATTGAGTTACAGCAGTTGTGGGGTTGGGGATTTGGCTCAGTGGTAGAGCGCTTGCCTAGCAAGCGCAAGGCCCTGGGTTCGGTCCCCAGCTCCGGGAAAAAAAAAAAAAAAGAAAAAGAGTTACAGCGGTTGTAAGCTAACCAGCATGGCTTCTCAGGAACCCAACTCCGTCTTCCACAATAGCAGGGAAAGCCATTCCCCTCTAGCTCCCCTCACCCACATACCACTCCCTTACCTTTAGTAGTTCCCTGACAACGCACTGCCACACCTCCCGGCTGTTCCTTCTCCCAGCATCCCTTGACTGTACAACCACTTTCTTGTCATCCCACCCACATGACGCAAGGCCAATGACCTACCAAGCGACCTTTACTCTGTCTCGTCCTACTTCTTCAACCTGAAAGGGACCAGCACCTTAGGCTGGCTCCCAGTTCCTTGTCCCAGCCCATGTGTGCACCCTCCTCACTCAGTCCTTCAGTCTGACCCCTTACACATCTGTAGTGATCACCTACTCCTGCTGCTGCTTTCAATCCCAACAGTGTTCCTTCCCTTGCTTCATTCAGATCTCTCCAATCTACCTCTGCAGGCTGGCTGGTGGCACACACCCATCCTCTCAGCCCTCAGGAGGCCAATGCAGCGCCAGCCTGGCTACACCATTAGACAAACAAACAAACCAAGAGTTCGGTTGTTCCTTAGGCACTTCATCATTACTGTTGCCGTTCCCCTTCTCTCCCACCTACACTGTCTAATCCGATAAGCACTTACCGTCAGGTAAATTACATGCTGGCTACTGACACACCAGACTAGAGAATTAGCCCCTAGAGAACAAAGACAACAAATACTCTGTTTAATGCTGTGCTTGGAAGGAACTCCTTAGCTGTCCCTGGTACATCACAGATGCGGTAAGTAATCCTTTCACAAGTGCCTACTGAATCGGTCTTGTTCTGTAATGGCTGCACAGCACGGGCAGACAAACAAGACACGGGTCTTCTTCATAAGTACTTAGGCTGCTTCCTAAATAAGCAACTACAATGGGACGGCAGTGGTCATCTCTCATATCAACTTTTCCACTCAAAACAAACTCAGACAACTCCTAAAGATGGGTGTCGGGGACTAAGGAGCTCAGCATTTACTCTGCAAGATGGCCACCGCCACCGCCACCACAACCGCTGCTTTCCATCCTTAGGTGCTCTGCACACCCGCTGTCCAGTCTCAACCTTACTATGAAGTCTCCTTTCCCAGGGGTGTTCACAGCCCCCAAGGGAGGAAAGCAGGCAAGGATCCAGGTCTGGTTAAGCCCCAGCTGCTCAGACAGGCTGGTTGCCTGCTCTGCCGCCACTCACACTGTCAAGTGCTGAGACACTGAGAGGGAAAAGCCAGACCCAGACAGACAGCCCCACCAAGGCCACTCTCCTTCCGTACCTCATCCCGTCTTCCACCATTAGAAGAAGAGCTAAAGGGTTTGCTGCTGCCACCGCCCCTTTGAGGAGGCGTCTTGTTAAAAGTTTTGCTTTTCTGTGAATTGGAGCGACGGGACTGGTTGCTAAAATTCTCATTTTTGGGGTAGGAAGGTTCACGCTTGCGATTGTAACGCTTGGATCCATTTGAGTTCTTTCCATCTGAAACAAAAGAAATAAAAGTAGTAAGTTTAATGTTTTCCCAGACACAGCCAATTTGTCTGTCTTCCAGCAAAGCTGTACTTAGTAAGTAAAGGGAGACCTACCTGCCTTTCCACCGCCTCTGAAAAAGCTAAGCTTAGTCCATAGCACTGGTGCTTTGAGAAAGAACCACAGTAAGGTAGGCTTTTGTTTGGTTTCGAAACAGCATTGTGTGCTAGAGGGATGTACCTGGTCTGCAGGCCTGACAGGAAGAGGACAGGCGCCTCCCTTGAACGCATTGTAGTGCAGTCTGTACAGAGCTCCACAGAGGACTGGACGGCCTAGGCTTTGGCAGACATTCAACAGGCATAAAACCACGCCAGACATAGCGCCTCACACCTTTATCCTAGCACTCAGAAAGCAGTGGCAGGGGGACCTCGAGGCCAACATGGTATAGGGCAAATTACAGAACAGTCAAGACAAAGAGACATTCTGTCACAAAAAGTTCAGTACCAACATGCTATGGAAGCTACACTAACAGATCAGTTCAAGTTACTTTTAAAAAATGTCTCTTGTGGGGCTGGGGATTTAGCTCAGTGGTAGAGCGCTTACCTAGGAAGCGCAAGGCCCTGGGTTCGGTCCCCAGCTCTGGAAAAAAAAGAACCAAAAAAAAAAAAAAAAAAAAAAGTCTCTTGCTTTTTTTTCCTTCAATTAAATAAAAAAATTGCACATTAACACCAGAACATACATTTGATTATAAAAATAAAAATATAAAACAATTGACAGTACCTGTGAAATATTACCTTATTAAGTGCTTTATTTCCTCCATCTTCCCTCTCCCCTCCCCTCCCGTCCTAGCCCTCCTGCCTCAGGCCTGAGCACTGAGCCTGCAGACAGGCCCACACTCTCTGCCTTCCTTTTATGCACTTGCCCACGTCTCATACAAATGTTCTTTGTCACTTTGTGAGCAGTTGTGTGTATCCTAGTCTTACTCCTACAGCGTCAACATTTGGGAAGCCGAGTCAGAAGAGTCATCTACAGGACCAGCCTGGGCTGGGACCTTCAATTCCAGATCAACACTGGTTATAGAAGAGAGTCTGAATTACATTATTTTATTACATGCTATTTATTTATTTTGCATGTGTATATATGTTTATTTGCAGGAGCAGCACACATTTAGAGGGCAAAGGTCAGCTCTGGTCGGGTTCTGTCCTGTCACTGTATAGACTCTGGGAAAAATAAGCTCAGTCACCCGGCTTGGCACCAGGTCCTCTTACGCCGTGAACCATCTCTCTAGACGATGGATCAGAATCTGCAAAGCGGCTAAGGAGAAGAGTTGACTCCATGGATACCAACTGTTGCCAGTAGAAGCACACAATGGAGTTGAGACCCCTAGAACCCATGTAAAGCAAGGCAGGTAAGACAACTGCTTGCCTGCAATCCCAAACCCAGGGGCAGGAAGGAGCTGGCTCCTTAAATTAACCAGAAATCAGCAAGTTCCAGTTTCAGAGAGAAGCCCTACCTCAACCCACACTTAAATAAACAATATGTAAGAGAGAGTGATCCCGGAAGACACTGAGCATCAAGATCACACCTGTGCACATATACAAACAAGCTGAGAGTTGTACACATCACACACATATAAAAGCACAACCCAGAGCGGAGAACTGTGGCACGCTTATAACCCCAGCACTTAGGAAGTAGAGGCAGGAAAGGAAATACAATGTTCAGAGACAGCCTGAGGTATGTGAGTCTGTGCCTCAAAATGCAGTTGAAGCCAGTTAACAGCACTTGTTGCTCTTTCAGAGGACCTAGATCAGTTCCCAGCACCCACCGGGTAGTTCACGACTGTCCAGTGCCAAGGCATCCAATGCCCTCTTCTGACCTCGGTGGGCACCAGGCAAGAATATGGAGCACACATATAAATGCAGGCACGCACACACATACAATACTTAAAAAAAAAAGTTACCTATTCTTCAAAAGCACAATAATGGCTATACAATTGCCTGCCGTGAGCTAACAGGGTAATATAACCAATACATTTAGTAATGTCTTTTTGCTAGTTTAATAGGACAGTACTGAAGACTGTTTTATAAGGTCTATATAGCCGTCAAATATTCAAGTCAAATTAGATTATGAAATACAATCATAGGGGTTGGGGATTTAGCTCAGTGGTAAAGCGCTTGCCTAGGAAGCGCAAGGCCCTGGGTTCGGTCCCCAGCTCCGAAAAAAAGAAGAAAAAAAAAAAAAAAAAAAAAAAGAAATACAATCATAAAAGCCTGTTACATGTCCTGAAGTTGCTCTGTAGACACTGAATGAGACTGACGCAGCATCATGAGAGAGATGGTTTTATTTTTAAACCCGAATTTCTCTAATTAGCAACAAATCCTTTCTGTTTAACTGTTGACCAACTATATTTTACATAAAGAGCCTGCTTGCAGGGTTGGGGATTTAGCTCAGTGGTAGAGCGCTTGCCTAGCAAGCACAAGGCCCTGGGTTCAGTCCCCAGCTCCAAAAAAAAAAAAAAAGAGCCTCCTTGCTTCGTTTCATTGGGAGACAGGAGCTCGTGTAGCCCCAGGCCAGCCTCAGACTCACTACACACATAAGGATGACCTGAAACCCAGTTCTCCTGTCTCCACCTGCCAAGAGCTAGAACTACAGGTGCGGACACTGAGTCTGGCTGCCCATTTGTCTTTTCTTACTAAGATAAGGTTTAGGAAGTTTATTGCCAGTATCCACAAATTACTAGTATTTTTTTTCCTTTTTCGAGACAAAGTTTCTTTGTGTAGCACTGGTCTTGGAAGTCACAAAGCTCCACCTGCCTCCCAAGTGCTGGAATTGAAGGCCTGTGCCACCAACACCTGGCATTACTAATGAAATTTATCAAGGTACCTAGGTCAGTACACTAGATAAGCCACACTAGCTTAGAAAGGGGGAGGGGCAAGAGGCTCAGCTGAGTATAAAGTGCTCCATCTGCAAGCACGAAGCTCTACATAAGGACCCCAGCGCCCACATTAAGGGCCAGACGTATCCAGTGCACGGCTCCAGCTCCAGGAGAGGCAGATGCCATACAGTTGATTCCAGGGGCTTGATCAACAGCCTGTTTAGTCAAAAAGGCAACTTCCCAGTTCAGTGAGAGATCCAGTCAAAAAAATAAAGTAGAAGGGTTGGGGATTTAGCTCAGTGGTAGAGCGCTTGCCTAGGAAGCGCAAGGCCCTGGGTTCGGTCCCCAGCTCCGGAAAAAAGAACCAAAAAAAAAAAAAAAAAAAAAAAAATAAAGTAGAAGCAATGGAGAGAGTCTTCCAACACTGACATCTGTCTCCACATGTGCATTCAAGGGTGAGTGCATGTGCAAATACATGTGTACACCCACAACAAAAATGTAAGGCAAAACAAAACTTATCTAAGAAGCATAAACAGTGAACAGGTGAAGTAGACCAGCATGTTAAGAGTAACTGCCACTAAGTCTGAGGACCTGAGTTCAAGTCCCCAAAACCCACAGGGTGGAAGTAGAGAACCTAATCCTGCAGCTGCCTTCTGACTTCCACACACAGGGAAGAAGTTACAGGGCAGTGGTGTCATACAGCTTTAACCGAAGAACTGGAAGGCGGAGGCAGGAAGATCTGTGAGCTCCAGTCCAGCCATGACAATACATAGAAACCCTGTCTCAATCAAACAAACAAACAAACAAACAAACAAACAAGCAAGTCTACGTGCACAAAATCCTGGGTTTAGTTAGGGTTGGAGGACTGGCTCAGTAATAAAAACACTGGCTGCTTTCCCAGAGATCCAAACCAGTTTCTAGCATCCATGTGGTGCCTCACAGCTCTAAGCCAGTCTTAGTTCTAAGGAATCCAATACTCTCGCCTGGACTCTGAAGGCAGCTGGCACACACACGAGATAATCTTACCGGTGGAGCTGAGAGGATGGCTCAATAGTTAAAAGTACGTCTTGCCCTTCCAGAGGCCTCAGGTTTGGTTCCTAGCACTCACAAGTAGATGACAACCACCCATAACATCAGTTCCAGGCACACTCACACATATGACACTTACCTAACAGAAAACGGCTGAGCTGTATAATCAGCACACCAGAAAATCGGACACATATAACTAAGTGGATGTGGTAGCATACATCTGCCACCAACACTGGCCTCTAACCCAGCACTAACCAGCCTCTAACCAGCCTCTAACCCAGCACTAACCAGCCTCTAACCCAGCTCTAACCAGCCTCTAACCCAGCTCTAACCAGCCTCTAACCCAGCTCTAACCAGCCTCTAGCCCAGCACTTGGGAAATGGAGACTCACAAGTCCCATGCCAGCCTGGGCTAGAGTATCACACACACCTCGTCTGAAAACACACAAGCACACACTCAAACACACCTGTAAAGAAGACATGCCCAGCTACCAACAGGGAGCTATTTCTTTTCTGCAAACACCTCTACTTTGTCTGCTTAGAGTTCTTTTAAAAACTAATAATAAACAAACGTGGAGTGCGTTGGGAGTTCACATGTGCGGGACCCACTCTCACCTCTGCATGAGTGCAGTGTTAGCTCACACAGGCTCACAGCCTGGGGAACCTCACGGAGATTCTTGCACTCCAGCCTCATCCTCAAGGATTCTGCCTCTGATTTAAATACTACTGTGGGGCTGGAGGGATGGCTCAGTGGTTAGGAGCACTGACTGCTCTTCCACAGGTCCTGAGTTCAATTCCCAGCAACCACACGGTGGCTCACAACCGTCTGTAATGGGATCCGATGCTCTCTTCTGGTCTGTCTGAAGACAATGACCGTGTACGTACATAAATAAATCTTTAAAAAATATTACTGTTTTAAAAGAGGTAGGCACTTTTTTTTGAAATAGGAAATATGATCTCACTCTACAGTTCAAGCTAACCTAGAACTCACTAAACTAATTCACGCTGGCCTCGAACCCCAGGCAATCCTTTGAGACAATAGGCATTGGGCAGTCACACCCAGTGCTGCCTAAGCAACAACTGAAAGACACCATTGTCTACATTGACCAACCACGAGCTTACTGTACAGCGGGGCTACAGAGACCTAAGAGAAAAGAACTGTGAATCCTAATTAAACCACATCTATTGAGAGAGAGAACCACAGCCTGTGTGTGGAGGTCAAAGGACAACCTGTAGAGAACGGTTCTCTCCTTCTACCAATGCGACCCCAGGGACTGACTGAATTTAAGTGGTCAGACATGGTGATAATGGCCTTTACCTGCTGAGCCATCTTGCCAGCAAGCTCATAAATGCGTATTTTGAAAACAAACACATCTCTAGGGAAGAATGAAAGATACACAAGCCACTCCAAACCTAGCCAGCTGCAGCCAAGGAATCAGGCTAACACGTTACAGCGATGGCAGCAGGAAGAGTAGAACAGGTTACCACACAAGAGCAGCTTACAGGCATATGGCCCGCCACCGCTTCAGTCAGCAACAGCTGCTGTCGAGCACAGCGCCTCTGGGAGCAGGTAGAAAGCTGCTGTGGCACACCACTAACCCCAGCACCTGGGAGACAAAGAACTGAAACAACGGCTTCAAAACCAAACGTGTCTGTGTACCACACGTGTGCCTCATGCCCATGGAGGCCAGAAGAGGGTGATGGTCTCTTGAAAATCTAGAATTCCTGAGATATCAGCTGCCATGTAGGTGCTAGGACTTGAACCTGGCTCCTCTGGAAGAGTAGCCAATGTGTTTTTAATTGCAGAACCCTCTGTCTCCAGTCTCAGAAGAAAAAAAAGAAAGGAAAAGGAAAAAGAAGGGGTTGGGGATTTAGCTCAGTGGTAGAGCGCTTGCCCACCAAGCGCAAGGCCCTGGGTTTGGTCCCCAGCTCCGAAAAAAAGAAAAAAGAAAAAAGAAAAAAGGAAAAAGAAGCAAAGAAAGGAAGAGAGAAAACATTTCCCAAACCTTGTTATCTGAAGCCAACAGAGCATGACTGTGAACTGCTGCTTTCAGGAGATGCGTCACCGTGCAGTGAAGTGTCCACCTAGCATGCACACAAGGGCCTCGGTTTCCAGCACATAAAGGAACTGGGGATCCTGCTTAAGACAGAGCCCTCACAGCTTGTGTAGGTTTGGCTGGGCTGCGTCCTGCGCTGAGAAGCCTGAGGATGAAGTAGCCCTCAGGGAGACTGTTGGTTTCTTCACTTCTATTACCACACTCTCAGGGAAACGGTTTCCCAAGACTTAGAAACCTGCTGCAATGGACAACATTTCTAAGTCAGATTATGACAACCGACCACATAAGGATTTATGATTTCAGACCTTAAAAATCAACTCCCTTCTCTCTTGGCTTTCCAAATACCTCAAAGTCTGAAGGGAGACATCTCCAGTGAGAACCTGGCTCTTATCTCTAACCCAGCACACCTCACACACTGCCGAGGATTGATGGTGCTGTCCTGCCTGGGACCGGATGATAAAATCCACAGTGCTATTTTTGAAATGTTTTGTAGACAACTTGCCAGGACATGTTATGACCGACTCAGAGAGAAGCTGCCCGCCTCGCACGGAAGAAACAGGAGGACCCACATCAGATTTTAGAAAATAAGTTCAAGGTCCTAGAAGAAATTTATTTTATTATTTTTTAATTTTTGTTATTTTGTTTCTGGTTAAGTTTTTTTTTATATTTTATTTATTTAATGGATATGAATACATTGTAGCTGTCTTGACATACACCAGAATCTGTTACAGATGGTTGTGAGCCACCATGTGGTTGTTGGGAATTGAATTCGGGACCTCTGAAAGAGCAGTCAGTGCTCTTAACTGCTGAGCCATCTCTCCAACCCCTCTGGTTAAGTTTGAAACCTCAGAATGGTAGTACCAATTCCAGTTGTACATCAGGGTCACTTCCAGGGTTTAAGGTTATGAATGCTGTCCGGTGTTGCAGTCCTTAGGAGGTTGAGGGCCGGAGAACACAGATGAGAGCTCAAGGCCAGCCTGGACTAAGAGAATACAGATGAAAGCTCAAGGCTGGGTTGGGGATTTAGCTCAGTGGTAGAGCACTTGCCTAGCAAGTGCAGGGCCCTGGGTTCGGTCCCCAGCTCCGGAAAAAAAAGAAAAAAAAAGAAAAAAGAAAGCTCAAGGCCAGCCTGGACTAAGTAGCAAGTTCAAGGCCAGCATAAACTGTGCAGCAAGGCCAAGTCTAAGAATTAAGAAAAAGAGGGTTGGGGATTTAGCTCAGTGGTAGAACGCTTGCCTAGCAAGCGCAAGGCCCTGGGTTCGGTCCCCAGCTCCAAAAAAGAGGAAAAAAAAAAAAAAAAAAGGAAAAAGGAAAAAGGAGAGGTGGGAGAGGGGGGCCAAGCAAGCTGGACCTGGCAGCACAGACCTGGGGTCTCAGCTACTCAAGAGGCTACTGGCATGAGGTCACACGTCCAAGGCCACCTGCACATGTCCAAGGCTGCAAAGTCAGTTTAAGCCAATCCCAACTAACCCTCAAATGATAATTTTTAAAGGGGCTAAAGAAGCAACTCAGTGGTCAAGTCCCTGCCTAACTTACACTAGGCTCAGGACCCAGTGTCAAAATAGCGAAGAGAGCTAGGGATAGTTCAGGAGTTAGGAATCCCTGATGCTCCTTTCCCAGGGGACCCACACTGGGTCCACAATCATCTGTAACTGCAGCTCCAGGCAATATGTCATCTCCTGGCTTCTGAGGGCACTGCACTCACCACCACCCACCCACACAAATTAATCTTTAGAATTAAATAAACAAGGATTTGGGTGTAGAGTCACATGACTAATCCTAGCTTAGGAGGCAGATGCAGGTGGACCTCTGTGAATTCACGGCCACTCTGATCTGTACAGTGAGTTCCAGGTCATCCTAGACTATGCAGAAAGACTGTCTCAGAAAGCTAAAATAATAAAAAGTAAATAAAGTAACAAGGAATGCCCAGGAAGGTCCCTTAGAGGATCAGAAAAGGTCAGACAGGGTAGCTCATGCCTTTAACCCTAGCCTTCAGGAGGCTGCAGGATTTCCGTGTGTACTTGAGGCTGGCCGTGCCTGAAGAGCAAGACTCCTAGAGGCTGCAGGTGAACCTCACTTGTGTAAAAGTCCTCAGGAGTCTGACATACAGCCAGAGCTGAGGAGTGCCAGGAAGTACTATCAAGACACTGTCCCTAGTTGACAAAACCACTAATTAGATGGTGCAAATCCAGAACCTAAGATTCAGAACCAACAAACCAAGAGGCCTAAAACTTTAATCCAGCTCCTTTTTTCATATTTCCAAAATGGAAAAGTCTGCCAAATAACAGCAGATCAACTCCATCTCTCTCCAGTGCTCCTTACCAACTTAAAGCCCCGAGTCCTTCACCGATGTGTAGAGTCATCAGTGTTCTAGGTCTAGCTCTAACAGGTGGTTCAGCCTAGGTCAGAACAGCAGCCAGGAAGGCTTTACAGCTGGCTCAAGCTGTAATTACAAGCCAGTTTCGTATCCACAGTAGCTGAGAACCTCCAGGGAGCAGCATGTGCCTCAGTTCACGTCACCTGACAACTCAGATCCCACTCAACCTGGAGAGAGCTGTTCCCCTTTCTCATCTACCAGAACGGCTGCATGTGCTGAGTTACAAGTTACCTGCTGTCACATCACTCTCCTCTCTGGGCTGTACTGTCACTTGGTAAATTGTTCTAACAGTCTTAGCCCTACAGGAGGAAAGCTGTAGAAATACAGCCAGAAGAGGGATGCTCTGTTAAGTATGTGAAGCACTAGACCAAGGCCAAGGCTGTGGACAGACAGAAAGAGCAAGAAGCTCCCGGCAGTCAGACTTATCTGTGACTTATCTCTAGTTACTCAGAAAAATCAAACAAATTAAGAAAAAGAATTCAAGGCCAGGCTGTTCAGGAGAGCAAGCACCAGGACAGACAAGGCTACACAGAAACCCTGTGTTAAAAAAACAAAAACGAGGGGTTGGGGATTTAGCTCAGTGGTAGAGCGCTTGCCTATCAAGCGCAAGGCCCTGGGTTCGGTCCCCAGCTCCGAAGGAAAAAAAAAAAAACAAAAACAAAAACAAACAAAAACGAGGGCTGGAGGGGCTGGGGATTTAGCTCAGTGGTAGAGCGCTTACCTAGGAAGCGCAAGGCCCTGGGTTCGGTCCCCAGCTCCGAAAAAAAGAACCAAAAAAAAAAAAAAAAAAAAAAAAAGAGGGCTGGAGAGATGGCTCAGTGGTTAAGAGCACTGACTGTTCTTCCAGAGGTCCTGAGTTCAATTCCCAACAACCATATGGCGGCTCACAACCATCTGTAATGAAATCTGATGTCCTCTTCTGCTGTGTCAGCAACAGCATACTCATATACATTAAAGTAATTAATTAATTAATAAATGTTTTTTAAAAAGCAGAAACAAAAACTAATTGAGAAAATTACTGAAAACATTATCTGATGTAGCAGTGGCACGCAGTTGCTCTGATTGGGGAAGTTTACTATAACGTAACAAACACAGTAATTGTCATCAACAGCACCCACTGGAGGCCCTGAGGTTCTGAGGTTAAGGGAACTGGAATTCAGGTGCCAGCACTCACAGGAGGCTGGGTGTCCAACACAACCTTTAACCCTAGCTGTGAAGGGACAGAAACACTCAAGTCTGATTACCCAGTAACCCAGCTTCTGATCCCAGATGACAGGAACAGTGTCAGCACAGTGTTTCACACTGCCAACCTCAAAATAACTGCTTCATAATACCTGACCTTCCCTTAACCTCCATGGCAGCACCTTCCGCCTAGGGAGAAGAACAAGAGCAGAGTTCTTGGTCAGGGACTACATCCGGCCTACAAATCCCTGACTTCTCTTGTCTCTAAATATTTACACTCTGTTCTTTCTACATGGCATTCCCTGGTCCCTAGATCTCTCTCCTCTCTGGGCTGTACTGTCACTTGGTAAATTGTTCTAACAGTCTTAGCCCTACAGGAGGAAAGCTGTAGAAATACAGCCAGAAGAGGGATGCTCTGTTAAGTATGTGAAGCACTAGACCAAGGCCAAGGCTGTGGACAGACAGAAAGAGCAAGGAGCTCCCGGCAGTCAGACTTATCTGTGACAGCACACCAAAGAGCAGCAAATATAAGCTAGCCACAGAAAGCAAACTATCAAATATGTTCATGTAGTTAGAAAGCCAAGGACCACTTACGAACTTCCATAGCTTACAGATACCAAGGGCTTCTTTTACATGGGACAAGGGAGAAGAAGCTAAGTCAGCAATAGTGACACACGCCCCCAACACCAGCCCTTGGAAGGTGCATACAGGACACAGGGACCTCAAGGCAGAGACATCAAAGTGTCTCCAGAAACCAAATACATTTTGTGGGTTTTTCTTTGTGTTGGCAAAAGAAAGTGAAACTGTATCCTCATTTCCCACTCCCATTCTTCCAGTCAGGACTCTGAAATTCCAGAGATCCTCACAACAATGTCACACAGAAAGACCCCAGTATAGAAGTGACGGGTTGATCTCTGAAACACTCCTGAGACACCCACATCTCAAAGTCACATCTGCTTCAGCAGCCACCCGATCAACAGCAATGCTTTCTTTCTCATGTTGCTTGGCAACGGGGTCTTCCTATGGAACAGGCAGCCCTGGAACAGCTCATTAACCCAGGGTAGCATCACACTCATAATCCTCTGCCTCAGCCAGTGAGTGCTGGGACTGCAGGCTGTGCCCACCACGCTCGGCCTCATGTAGTTTCTTTCCTTTTTTTTAGTTTTTAGACAGAGTTTCTCTGTGTAACCCTTGCTCTGCAGCCCAGGCTGGCTTCAAACTCAGAGATCTGCCTATCAAGGGCTGGGATTAAAGGTGTGGACCACCGCTGCCCAGCCTATTTTATTTTTACACTCATGGATGTTTTGCTTGTGAGTGTCATTTGTAACTGGAAAGCAGAAGACCATGTCAAATTACACAGCTCTCTGGAGCTGAGAACCAAAACCCAAGCCTTCTGTAGGAGCAAGACCCACTGAGCTGCCTTTCCAGCTCCTGCTTCATTCTAGGTCTGTGATTGTTTATTAGGGTTCTGATGTATTTCTGATTCAAAACCAGGCCCTGAGATGGTACCTGTCTTTAATCTCGGCTGGTCAAGGAGCTTGAAGGAGCTTGCCACCAAGCCTGGACACCTGTCCCAAGTAACACATGTAAGGAAAAAAAATGTTTAAAGAAAAGGGAATGTGGTAAAATGCCTTAATCACCGCAGTTCTCCTGTTTAATCTTTTAAATCTATAATCATCCTGCGTGTGCAGGATAAACGGGGAAGGGTGTGAGGTCAGGTCTTCTTTCCTGCTCTCAGAGGACATGGAAAGGCAAGTGCTCAAACTGCAGGCACCCTATCTCACCGAGCCCCCTTGCCTCCTCCTATGTTGTTTGCTAAGTCACAAGCGTTGGCCTACTGCTCACTAAACAATAAACAAAGCACTTACTGCAGCTGACTCATGCATGAATGTGTTTTAGTGACTTAAGGAGGGCCCTAAAAAATTCCTGAGAATTCTTGGAGAACCAAAGCTTAGCATTACCTCCACAGCAAGGCTAAGGTTATCAATGACAGAGGGACACTCGGACCTCTCTCCACCAATAGCCAAGATGATTTACAACAAAGCTCCAGAATTGGTTTATGTAGGCCCGGACTTGGCCTTTAGTTCCCTGACATCTGCCCAGACAGTAAAGCACTGCTACATCCCAGTGACATCTGGTCTCTACCCAAGTTCCCCAGGCAATGTCTACACGTCCTCAGGTAAACCTGGTGATAGAGTTTGTCATATCCTGCAGATAAACTCTCAAAGCCAATAAGCCTTATAATTTTGGAGATTTTTATAATGCTCTTAATTTAATTTGAGGAGGGTAGGGATTCTAAGGATCAAACCCAGGACCTGGTATATTCTAGCCAAGGGCTCTAGCACTGACCCACACTCTCCAGCTTTTTGGATCTTAGACTGTTAGCTCCAAAGCTCCCTATCTGTTACCCATGCTCACTCTCACAAAAACACACTGCTGAGTCTACATATAGCTGCACTAAAATGCATTCAGTCATGTTTGGCACTGGGAAACCAACTGGTATACTCTTCCCTGGGGAAGACCTCCTCTCAGCTTTACTAAGCTGCCTGAAGTTCTTCTGTGTAGCGTTGAGACTTCCTAGGCTCCTCCCCCATGTTCATGCTCATTGATACGATATACATATCCCGCATATATATGTTTGTTGACATGTATATACGCATGCATGCATATATGTGAAAAGAGGACAGGAATTTGAAGGAGAGGAGGGGAAGGTTATACAGGAAGCTCTGGAGGGAGGGGGGGAGGGGCACTGTAACTAAACTACAATCTGAAAACCTAGTGCTATCTGAGATTGTGGAGGCAGAGACAAGGTATCTCTGGGTTCCAGGTCAGCCTAGACTACAAAGCGAGTTCCAGGACAGCCAAGGATACGAAGAGAAACCCTGTCTCGGAAAACCTAAAGATTTAAAAAAAAAAAAAAAAATTACAGTCTCAAAAATACACAAACAAGGGGTTGGGGATTTAGCTCAGTGGTAGAGTGCTTGCCTAGGAAGCACGGTTCGGTCCCCAGCTCAGAAAAAAAGAACCAAAAAAAAAAAAAAATACACAAACAAAAACCCTACACTGCTATTACTGCCAAGTCAGTAAAAGTATAAAAGAGAACAAAGATTTGCACAAAGCGCTGGGACAAGATAGAGAATGCTAGACTCGGGATTCTGCCATCTCTTAGTTTATTCTCTGAGAAGGAACAACTCCTAGCTAAACAGGATAAATGATTAGAGTAATAATATCAGGCATAAAAGCCTACCCCTCTTCTTTGTGCATGATCAGTAAGTGGTAGTTATTACTATGTTACAGTAATACTAAGAAGCCTGACTACACACATCTCTCTCTTTACAGTAATACTAAGAAGCCTGACTACACACATCTCTCTCTCTCTCTCTCTCTCTCTCTCTCTCTCTCTCTCTCTCTCTCTCTCACACACACACACACACACACACACACACACACACACCCCGTAAGAGCCAAACCCCTAGAAACTGCCACACACAAATACACCTCATATTTAGGCAAATAGTTGTCTAGCAGTCTAAGCCCTTAACTCATTCAATCACATTCACTCAATAGTATACATTACCTCTTTTACAGAAGGCAAACGCAAGGACTGGACCTAAAATGCAGGGTCTGCATACTGTACCATCACGTCGAACAACGCCATCACAAGATGTGTCCTCTTAGACAGAGGGGCAGACCTGGTGCCAGATTTAAACCCGAAAAACCCTCCGGCCTCACCCTGTCTTACTTAAACTTGAATGTTACCCAATGCTAACCCAACACAAAGTCAAATTGTTTTAGAGCTTGGACCGATGAGTCACACAAACCAGGCCTTGAGGCCTGCCGCGAGGTGCTTGTCACCTGGATGACCTTAACCCTTCCAAATCTCAGATTCCTCATCTGCAAAATGGGGCTAAGAATAGCGCCGACTTCAACCAGCTGTTTTGAATATGAATGCAAGGGCCCAAATTAACCAAGCCGCGCATATCTGCTTAACCTGTAAATACTGGATATGTCAGTGCAAGCGGAAGGTGGGTCATTTCCCACTCCCAACTCCCGAGTAACCCAGCAGACCCGCCGGCTCTTACCGCTCTTGGGTTTAGACTCGCCGGCCGGCCCCGCCGAGGCGGAGCGGGGCGGCTGTTGCCCTTTGCTGCTGCCCGAGGAGGCGGAGGAGCTGTTGGAGCCGCTGTTCTTGTCCATGTCGGAGGCGGTGGCGGCGGTGCTGGGGGAGCTCTGCGGCATCAAAGGGGGCCTCGGCGGCGACGGCGGTCGGAGCGGAGCGGGCGCGGCGGGGACCCAGGCTCATGGCGTTCAGGGCCGGCGGGGGTCGGCGGCGGCAGCGGTTCTCGGCCTTCATGGCGACATTTTTCCTTGTTTCCTTCCTCAGCTTCTCAAAATGGAAGGAGAAGCGGCAGGTGGGGCTGTGGGGCCCAGAGGCGGCGGTGACCGAAGAGGAGGAGGAGGAGGCCGGGGCTCGGAGGTCCGGGCCGGGCCTGGCGGGGCGGAGGCTGAGGGGAAAGGGGAGGCGCGGGAGGGTCGCGAGCCCCGCCGGCCGGCCGGACACGCTCTCCCGCCGCGGGGCAGGAGAGAGGGCTGGTTGTCTCGGTGCCGGGGACCGGGGTCTCCGACACAGCGACCGACACTCGCCTCTGGGCCGAGGCCGAGCTGCTCCGGGAATGGCGACGAGTCGCCAAACAGCATCTCCAAGAACCCGGATGGACTATTTATATAGTTGCCAAGTGGACGCGATGCATTCTGGGATGTGTAGTTTTCACCTACATCCGGGTCCTAGCCGGGTACCGCTTGTTCCTGCCAATGCTTTTCCTCTCTTGCCTTTTCCCGGTTTCTTCTCCGCTTCCCGCTTCCTCCTGCGGTCCTTCGTTTTGAGACAATGTTTCATTATTTAGTGCTAACTGGACCAGAACTCCTGGTGTGGAACAGTCTGGCTTCCAGTTCACAGATCTTCCGATCTCTGCCTCTCCAGGGCTGGGATTTTCTTTAAAAAAAAAAAAAAAAAAAAAAGATGTGTGGGTGTCTGGCATCTTAGGAAACCAAGCAGACAGGCCGCGCAGACATATACACAGACAAAACACCCATAGAAAGCCAAGTGGAGGGGTTGGGGATTTAGCTCAGTGGTAGAGCGCTTGCTTAAGAAGCGCAAGGCCCTGGGTTCGGTCCCCAGCTCCGAAAAAAAGAACCAAAAAAAAAAAAAAAAAAAAAAAAAGAAAGCCAAGTGGAGTGTGATGATGGCCCACCTGCAATTCCAGTGCACAGGAAACAACTAAGGAAATTCCCGGAGCAAACTGTCTAGCCAGACTAGCTGAAATGGTGAGTCTATCTAGAGACCCTGATTCAGTGAAGAATGTGGAGAGTCATGGAGGAAAACAACCAATGTCACCCTCGGAATTCCATATACACGTGTGCATACCTGTGAAATTTTTCATACATTCATACATGCATGCCACATTCATATGTAAAAATAAGAAAAAAAGCAACATTCGAAACACCAAAAAGAGAGGAACAACAAAATACACTTAAAGTAAGGAGATGCCAGCCAAGCAGAGGTTTCAACAGAAGAGCATCTGTGCTTGTGAGGGATAAGGGAAGACTTCTTAGAAATGCTGCCGGGCTGGAGGTACGGCTCAGTGGGCTGGAGGTACGGCTCAGTGGGGGCTGGAGGTACGGCTCAGTGGGGGCTGGAAGTACGGCTCAGTGGTTAAGAGTACCGACTGCTCATCCAGAGGTCCTGAGTTCAATTCCCAGCAACCACATGGTGGCTCACAACCATCTGTAATGGATCCAATTCTCTCTTCTGGGGTGTGTACTCACATAAAATAAATAAATAAATAACTCTTAAAAAAAAAAAAAGAAAGAAATGCTGCCATGTGACACGCACAGGACGAGTGGAATTTTTTTTTTAAATGAAGTTAGGGATCAAATACAGAGCTCCATGCTCACAATCTAGTTTTCTACCTCTGAACTATTACCTCAGCTGATGAGGGGAAGTTTAGCAACTATGTGTGTACAAGATCCAGAGTAGCTCATGCCTGTAGTCCTAACACTCAAGAAACAGAGACAGGAGCGGCTGCTGGTGGTGCACATCTTTAATCTCAGCACTAAGGAGGCAGATGCAGGCGTCCTGACACGCCTCTAATAACATCAGGATCATCTGGGTCAAGGACAGCCAGGGTGCATACTCTGTAGTGTTTTCCATAGGCTGTGCCCAATTCAATAGTATTGCCATGGGGTTGGGGATTTAGCTCAGCGGTAGAGCACTTGCCTAGCAAGCACAAGGCCCTGGGTTCGGTCCCCAGCTCCGAAAAAAAGAAAAAAAAAATAGTATTGCCACTATAGTGACGGGCACCCATTTTCGAGCTTTTTTTTTTTTTTTTTTTTTTTTTTGTTCTATTTTTCGGAGCTAGGGACCGAACCCAGGGCCTTGCGCTTCCTAGGCAAGCGCTCTACCACTGAGCTAAATCCCCAACCCCTCACCCATTTTCACCAACATGGCATAGTACTCTATTTCAGACTTCCCCAAAGCTGGTCAGTTGTTGCGAGGATAACCAACTTCGCTTTGCCTTGTCTGATCATATTCAGAGTCTGTGCCCCAGCACGCACTTTGCACTGTTCATAACAAGCTGGAGCCTAGAGTTGATGGACTTTTTCATCTTCTTTTCGACTACCATCTTCTTGCCTTAGGTGCAGGACAGTCCCCAACCAAGATCAGCCACTAAGGAGGCTGGGGAGCAAGAAAGGAAGAGGAATCAGACTCTTATTTGGTTCCTTACTATCGTATAGTGTACGAGATATTTAATATGAAAGGAATCACAGTTTAAAGTGACATGGAGGGCCATAGAAGTATACTGGGGGGGGGGGGTGCAGTGTGTGTTGGAGAGATGGAGAGAACACTGACTGCGGGTTGGTGATTTAGCTCAGTGGTAGAGCGCTTGCCTAGCAAGCACAAGGCCCTGGGTTTGGTCCCCAGCTCCGAAAAAAAAGAAAAGAAAAGGAAAAAAAAAAAAAAAACACTGACTGCTCTTCCAGAGGTCCGGAGTTCAATTACCAGCAACCACATGGTGGCTCACAACCATCTGTAAAGAGATCTGATGCCCTCTTCTGATGTGTCTGAAGACAATGACAGTATACTTATATGCATAAAATAAGTAAATACATCTTTTTTAAAAAAGTCTAACTGGGCTGGAGAGATGGCTCAGCGGTTAAGAGCACTGACTGCTCTTCCAGAGGTCAAGATTTCAATTACCAGCAACCACATGGTGGCTCACAACCATCTGTAATGAGATCCGATGCCCTCTTCTGGTGCGTCTGCAGACAGTGACAGTGTATTCATATAAATAATAAATAAATCTTTTAAAAAAGTATAACTTTTCAGTTTTTTGCTTATTTTATTTTTATGTGTATAGGTGTGTTTTACCAGCTAGTATGTGTGTGCCTGGTGTCTCTAGATACCAGAGGGCATTGGATACCCTGGCACTGGAATTAAGTCACCATACAGGTGCTGGGAATTGAACACACGTTCTCTGGAAGAACAGCCAGTGCTCTTAATTGCAGAGCTATCTCACCTGAATGGACCCTTGTAGGTCTGATGACCTTGGCTCTGGCAGGCCTTGCCTTCCCCATTCCCTCTGCCTTGCTAAAAACCATTAGATTACCTCCATAAAGCCAGCCCCCAGGGTCTGTTCCCTTCTTTGGCCACTTCCTCCTCCTAAGGCTGACTAACAAGGTCCAGCTGTCAAAGTATTGAGGTTAAAAAAAAAAAAAAAAAGCAGAAGCTGCCTTGGCTCACCTAATTAACACCCCCACTTAAACACCTCACCTAACACGGGTTTCCCTTTTTACCTTTATTAACTGCTATTTTCCTACGTGCCTTGTCAGTCTCCTCTCTATCCAAAGGCAGTCCTTTGTCCTCCTTGACAAATGCACCTCCCGCTCTCCCTTGCCCCTTTCTCCCCTCTCCCTTGTTTCCTTCCCCTTCTCCCTCGTCCTCCATCGACTTCTTTGTCCCTTATCCCTGCCCTCTGTCCCTCTGGGGCAAAGAAATCTCCTTTATACTGAGAACTTGGTCTTGGGGGTCCTGAGCGACACTTTTCCTTTTATTGAAAGAACCTAGCTCGAGTCTCAGGATGGCGCGCCCCAGGAAACATGAGAGACTGGCTTGATGTAAAAGCAAGAGGCAGTTTATTATAACGAAGCTCCGGGCCGACACGTGTGTCTCTCCCAGGAGACAGAGGAGTTGACCCGAAACTCAAAAGTCAGGGGTTTATATAGGGAAAGCTAGGGGGAAAACTAAGGGGTTTGGCACGGTCACACACAATTGGCTGTTTCAAACAGTGGTGGCTAATTTTGGCTCGAGATTGCATCAGCAAGTAGTATGTGTATTTTAACATTCCAACGACGTGGTAGGATAGTTTATTTTGGTTAGCAGGCGGTCAAGTTAACCTCAGAGGGGTGGGAGGAAGGGGAGAATGGGTGGCTCCAGATGGTCAGTAGCTTTGTGGAGTTTTGTTTATCCTTTATGGTCAGCTATTTTGTTGATGACTTAGCAGCCCTTTCTCAGGCTTGTCTAGGCATGTTCAGGCCTACCCTTTCCTGTCTCCCTCTGCCTAGCTATAGATTTTAATTTTAAACTTTATTCCTTCATTATCACCGGCCCCTAAACTAAGGAGTTTGTTTTTGACAGGATCTCACTTTTTAGTCCTGGCTGGCCTGGAACTCAATATAGAACCAGTCTGGTCTCAGAAATACAAAGATCCAACTACATGTGTGTCTCCTGAATGCTGCATTTATTTATTTCCTCCCCTGCTCCCCCTCCGTGTGTGTGTGTGTGTGTGTGTGTGTGTGTGTGTGCATGCTATGGTTCACATGTACAGTTAGAGGATAACTTGTAGGAGTCAGTTCTTGCCTACCAGGATGAAATTCAAGTTGGCAGGAAGCACCTTTATACTCTGAGCCGTCGATTGGGCCTACAAGTATCCCTTAAAAAGATTCCCCTTCGAGAGGCCCTGGGTTCAGTCCCCAGCTCCGAAAAAAAGAAAAAAAAAAAAAAGATTCCCCTGTATTGAGGCTGGAAAGATGCACAGTGGTCAAGAGGACTTGCTCCTTTTTTTTTTTTTTTTTTTTTTTTTGTTTCTTTTTTTCGGAGCTGGGGACCGAACCCAGGGGCCTTGCGCTTCCTAGGTAAGCGCTCTACCACTGAGCTAAATCCCCAGCCTGGACTTGCTCCTTTTGCAGATGGAATTTGGTTACCGGCCTCCACATCCTGTGGCTCCCAACCATTCCTCGGTCCAGGTTCAGGTGTCTGGCGCCCCCTTCTGGCCTCTGAGGGCAGCAGACACACATGGAGACACTTGGCATACATGCAGGCCAAACACTCATACACATAAAATAAAAATAAACGGCCTGGCTGCTGTGACGGAGCACTCCTTTAATCCCAGCGCTAAGGAGGCGGAGATAGGTGGATCTGGATCTCTGAGTTCAAAGCCAGCCTGCTCTACAGAGTAGGTTCCAGAACTGCCAGGGATGCACAGAGAGACCCTCCCTGGGAAAACAAAACAAAACCGGCAATGAGGTTGTCAGCTAGTGATAGAGTGCTCCCAGCATGCTAGAGAGCTCTGGGTTCAACCCCAGTTGGGGGAGGAGCAGGGCGTGGAAAGACAGAAAGCATATGGTGGAGGGCATCTCAGGGACAAAATGTTTTGTTTTTTTTAATGTTTTTTTTTGGGGGGGGTGAGTTTTTTCTGAGATACTATTTCTTCTATGAAGCGCTGACTGTCCTGGAACTCACCCTGTAGACCAGGCTAGACTCACACTCCACCTGTCTCTGCTTCCTGAGTGTAGGATCAAGGGTGTGTCCCACCACCAAAGCAGACTGCTCTTTTTTGTTTTGTTTTGTTTTGTTTTTTTTTTTTGGTTCTTTTTTTCGGAGCTGGGGACCGAACCCAGGGCCTTGCGCTTCCTAGGTAAGCGCTCTACCACTGAGCTAAATCCCCAGCCCCTTTTGTTTTGTTTTTAATAAATCTTTTTTTTTAATTTTTTTTAATTTATTCATTTATTATATATAAGTACACTGTAGCTGTCTTCAGATACACCAGAAGAGGGCATCAGATCTCTTTACAGATGGTTGTGAGCCACCATGTGGTTGCCGGGAATTGAACTCATGACCTCTGGAAGAGCAGTCGGGTGCTCTTAACCGCTGAGCCATCTCTCCAGCCCTTGTTTTGTTTTTAAAGACAACGTCTCCCTGTGTAGCCAAGGCTGGCCTCATATTCTTTTTTTTTTCTTTAAGATTTATTTATTTATTATATATAAGTACACTGTAACTGTTTTCAGACACACCAGAAGAGGGCATCCTATCCCATTACAGATGGTTGTGAGCCACCATGCAGTTGCTGGGAACTGAACTCAGGACCTCTAGGAAGAGCAGTCAGTGCTCTAAACACTGAGTCATCTCCCCAGCCCCTATGGGGGCCTTTTTCATTCAAACCCACCATAACTATCTAGAAAGTTCAAGCCTCCGCTACATGTTACTCTATCTCAAAAATTAAGAAACCCAGGCTGAAAAGATGGCTCAGTGCCACCCCTGGGCTGGTGGTCCTGGGTTCTATAAGAAAACAGGCTGAGAAAGGCAGGGGAAGCAAGACAGTAAGCAGCACCCCTCCATGGCCTCTGCATCAGCTCCTGCTTCCTGACCTGCTTGAGTTCCTGTCCTGACTTCCTTTGGTGATGAACAGCAATGTGGAAGTGTGAGCTGAATAAACCCTTTCCTCTCCAACTTGCTTCTTGGTTATGATGTTTGTGCAGGAATAGAAACTCTGACTAAGACACACACACACACACACACACACACACACACACACACACACTTACACACATGAGAGGGAGAGAGAGAGAGAGAGAGAGAGAGAGAGAGAGAGAGAGAGAGAGAGAGAGAGAGGAGAGGCAATGTGATGTCCAGAAGGAACAGCTGAATCCTAGGGTCTATTCTTACATATAAGTAGAAGTGCAAGGAGTTCTTAAATCCTGTGGCAAAACTTTATTTCACATAACAAAGACATGAGGATACTAAGTGTATGGATGAATAATGTCTTCCTTCTGTCATTGATAAAAATGGAACTGAGGGGAAGAGACTCCCAATGCAGGAGGTGGTCCATCTGTCAGGCTCTACTGAGCAGAGAAGACACTCTCCATTTCAAATTACTTTCTTAGGATCCTTGGCACCTTCTCCTTGCGAAATATTTACAGAAAATATACATTTAAAAGGGGGATTTAAAACAGAAACAGAAATCCAAGCAAAATCCAGCAAGCTTTATACTGGCTTTTGCACAAGATGGTCTGTAGTATGTTATCCTTTCCATAAAAAGAAAAAAGCAAATTAAGATTTTAAAAAAGGGGGGTGCCTAGTGATATAGTCCTTTAATCCCACCTACCAGGAAGATCAAAAGTTCAAAGCCTGTCTAGGTGACAACGTGAGTTCAAGGCCTTGCCAACTTAGTGACATTCTACCTCAAAATAAAAGATACCGGCTGGCAAGGTGGCTCAGTAGGTCAGAGTGCCTGCTTTGCAAGCCTGAGGTTCTGAGTTCAATTCCCAGGGCCATGGAGAACTGACCCCTGAAAGTCATCTTCTGACCTCCACATTGGACCTTGGCATGTGCACACTTGCATTTGAGAACCTTCACATGCACACTCATCAGAAAGACACACACACACAAAATAAAAATACACTACCAACCTTGGTGGTGCATGCCTTTGATCCCAGCACTCAGGAGGCAGAGACAGACAGATCTCTGAGTTCCAGGCCAGCCTGGTCTACAGAGCAAGTTCCAGGACAGTCAGGGCTATACAAAGAAATCCTGTCTCAAAAACGAACGAACAAACAAAACAAACAGAATTAAATACATTTTTAAAACACTAGGGTAGGGGTTTAGTGGCACAGCCTTGTTCAAGCATGTGCAAGAACCTGCATTCCATTCCAAAAGCCACTTAAGAGAGGCGGGAGGAGCTTGTTTGTGTTGTCAGAGGGAACCGAGCCAGTTTATCATGAGTTCAAGTACACTCTGGACTACATAAACTAGTTCCAGCTTTTAAAAAATATGCTCACACGAGGCGCCAAAGAGCTGACTCATCAATTACAATTCTTGTCACCAGCACCCAAATCAGTAGGCTCACCTGCCTACAACTACAGTTTAAGATATCTGACACGTCTAGGTTCCACAGGCACCTGTGCTCACATACACATTCCAGCACAGACACACAAGTGTCATACTTCACTTTAGATTCGTGGTGTGTGTGTGTGGGTGTGTGTGTGTGTAACTAAAAAGAATTTCAAATCATGTAATCTTGGTCTTTTAACTACATGCCTCAATTTCAGCCAGATCCTGCACCAGAAAACAAAAATTGCAGAGCTTGTAGAGCTCTCCAGCACCTGGGTGGATCTCTGCGAGCTCTGTCCAGCCCGGTCGCTATGGTCGACTTTACCACAATAGTCTTTAGCCCTAGCTAATGGATGGAAATATGGACGCTGAAGTAGAATTAGGGCCTCTCTCTGAGCTCTTCTTATTCCTAGTAAACCCTAGATTCAGTCAGGAAACACAGGCAAGGCTTTCTTTCAGGTTTTCAAATCCTAAACCAGGCGGGACTCCCTAAAAAACAGGCGTTTTAGACTGCGTCCCACTAATGTGACTCCTGCCGGCAGCCGTCACTCGGCTGGTGACGCAACCCGACGTTCTCCCCGCCCACCGTCGCCGGGATATCAAGATGGCGGCGCCCAGGAGCTGTGTTCTATGGAGCTACTGCGGCCACGGGTGGTCGCGATTAGCAGGAGACTGCAGGCTCCCCGGGTTTCGTAGATCTTGGCTGGGGGCCACGCTGAGTGCGCGGTCCTTGTCCCAAGAGAAGCGAGCCGCGGAAACTCACTTCGGGTTTGAGACGGTGTCGGAAAAGGAAAAAGGAGGCAAAGGTGACAGGGCGAGAGGGTGGATGGAGCGACCTGTCGGGCTTCTGTATGGTTTCCTTTACTCATCCAAGTGTTGATTTGATGCCCTGTTGGTCCTGACTTCCGAGGAGTACCCACCTCCCAGACCCAGCTTTCCTTTCGAGGCCCATTTTCTGTAACATTTGCAGGCATTTGAGACGCTGGACCTGGCGAAGCGTCCCCCCGTCCCCTTTTTGACAGCATTTCTCTGAGTAACTTTGAATGCCCTGGAATTTGATATGTAGGCCAGGCTAGCCTCGAACTCACAGAGTTGCACCTGCCTCTGCCTCTGGAGTGCTGTGTCTAAAGGCGTACACCACCAAACCCGGCTTGCCGACCCTTAACTCGCATCAACTGCGAGATTGTCATAAAGGACACGTGCCCTCGTAGACATTTTTTCCCACCCATTTTTCACTTCAGTTTTCCACCAGTGACTGTTGTTAATACTTTTCTTAGGATATACAGAGTTAAGGTTAAGCAAGAAGAACTTGCACAATTTAAAATGGTAGCCAGGAGCTGGGACTGTGGCTCAATTCGTAGAGTGCTTGCCTGTCACTCCCTGCAGCTCAGTTCCATTCCCAGCTACATAAATACATAAATTGTGTGTGATGGTGTAAACTTGTGTTCAACACCTGAGAGGTGTATGTGAGTGGATTAGAAGTTCAAGTTAATTCTCTACTATACTATGGATCTGAAGCCAAGCCTCAGACAGAGAGAGTTTAACCCTACAGAAAGAAATACAAACTTGCTAGTAAGTGGGAGAACTACTGTTCTACCACAGAATTTACATTCTTATTTTCTCACTAAAGAGAGGCACTATCCCCTCCCTTTAATCAAACTACTGTTATGTACTTAGGAAGTAGCAGTGGAAATAATTTTATAATTGAGGAATGATACTAAAGGGTCCCAGAATTAGGAGGTTGAGAACCACAGATTATAACCATTTCCAAGGGATCTGAAGGCTTCTTCTGGTCTCCATGGGCACCAGACACACATGTGACTCACAGACATATATGCAGGCAAAAACTCAGACACAACATAAAAATTAATGTCCTTTGAAAAGCCCAACAGATGGGATTTCGATAACATTTTAACCGTTCTTTTTTTTTTTTTTTTTTTTTTTTTTGGTTCTTTTTTTCGGAGCTGGGGACTGAACCCAGGGCCTTGCGCTTCCTAGGTAAGCGCTCTACCACTGAGCTAAATCCCCAGCCCCCATTTTAACCGTTCTTAATGTTGGCTCAAAAGTTTAAATCCTAAGAAAAATTATGGTTTTGAGGGGAGTAATAGTGTTTTGTTTTTGTTTAAAAATGTAACAGGGGTGATTCGAGCACCTTATTCCCTCATCATGGGGCCTACCGTAGCGACTAAGCCTGCTTCCTATGTGTTGGCAGATTCAACCCTTTCTAAGCTTTCATTTGGAGAGGTAGCGTGGTCAGCTTCTGGCCCTGGTGCTTTCAACATCATGAAACACCTCCAAGAACCTATTATATTTGTGTGTGTGTGTGTGTGTGTGTGTGTGTGTCTGTCTGTCTGTCTGTCTGTCTGAGAGCTCTGTGAGGTCTGTCTGTCTGTCTGTCTGTCTGAGAGCTCTGTGAGGTCTGTCTGTCTGTCTCTCTGAGAGCTCTGTGAAGTCACATGACAACATGCAGGTGTCAGTTTTCTCCTTTGCCATGTGAGTCCTGGACCTCAAACTCACCTCTCCAGCCTTGGAGTGCTCCACCCACTGCCTTCTTCCTCTGGAGCACCCTGAACCTGACTGACACAACCCTCGAGCCTCCCCTAGGTTAGAGAGTTCACCCTCACTCACAGGGTTCCTCGGCTGCGTCCCGAGTCACCTCTTCCGCATACCACTGCACTGACAGTCGTCCTCCTACCAGTTTCTGTTCCCATGGTGCTCGTTGCTGCTGCTCTTGTTCCCTTGGTTTTTGTTTGTCTCAGTGCCGGGGATTAGCCCCGGGCGTCCGTCGTTCAGTCATGATCTACACCCTCATTCCCTTGCTCTCTCCCTTTTTGTTGCTCAATTTCCTCTTTTATGTCTCTAAGCATGCAACATAGGTTTGTCCCCAAGAGACAAGGAAACAGAAGTATTAGGCTCCAGCCTGAGCATAAACTGTGTATAAAGCCCATGACATAACTGGTCACTGATTAGGACCTGAACCACTGCTTCCCTTTCTGCCTTCTTCTTTTCTTCTAGACAGGGTTTCTCGATGTAGCCTCAGCTGTCCTGGAACTCACTCTATCGTCCAGGCTGGCTTCATACTCAGAGAGCTCTGCCTGCCTCTGCCTCCCTGAGTACTGGGATTGGAGGTGTGTACCACCACCTGGTCCTCCTATTTTCATAATGAATCATGGAGTGAAGAACTTCCTGAAGCTTGTATTTCGTGCTCATACTCACGGCTAACCCAACCTCAGGTTGGGATGCTGGCGTTGGACGTTGTTAGTTAAGAGGTTTATTTCCTATGTGGACTTTTAAGCCTTTTGATACAAGGTGGTGTTGAGGGCTGAGGAAGTCACTCCCTGATAGGGTTCTTGCCTGCTGTGTGCAAGGCCCTGGATTCAATTTCCAGCATCAGGAGAGGGGGAGACATAATGTTAAGATGTATCTTGGGCATCGAAAATTTTGGCTTAGTGGCACCTTGCAAAGACAGGCCTTTTCAACAGGGAAAGCTTCCCCTTCTCGTCTTCACTTACATTTTCTCAACTTGATTCCCCGAGTCACTCCTGCTGATCACAGTGTGTCTGTCCTGTACCCTGAGTCACTCCTGCTAGTCACAGTGTATCTGTCCTGTACCCTTGAGTCACTCCTGCGGATCACAGTGTGTCTGTCCTGCACCCCTGAGTCAGTCACTCCTCTTGGTCACAGTGTGTCTGTCCTGCACCCCCGAGTCACTCCTGTTGGTCACAGTGTGTCTGTCCTGCACCCCCGAGTCAGTCACTCCTCTTGGTCATCCTGTACCCTGAGTCACTCCTGCTGATCACAGTGTGTCTGTCCTGCACCCCCGAGTCACTCCTGTTGGTCACAGTGTGTTATCCTGCACCCCGAGTCACTCCTGCTGGTCACAGTGTGTCTGTCCTGCACCAGTCTACCAGGTGTTTCAGAGCGTGGCCAGGAAGTACGACCTGATGAATGACATGATGAGCCTCGGCATCCACCGTGCCTGGAAGGATTTGCTGATCAGGAAAATGCACCCGCTGCCCGGGACCCAGCTGCTCGATGTGGCTGGAGGCACAGGTAATGCTGTATTTGACATCTGTCTGCTGCTGAAGTGGCTGCCTCACCCACCATTAGGTTGAAGGTCAGTCAGTTGTGTGTCAACCTCTGAGAGAGGACAGACATGTTAGTCCAAAGCAGCTGTGTGCCTGGCACTTTTCTGGTTGTTTGGTTTTCAAGACAGGGTTTCTCTGTGTAGCCCTGGCTGGTCTCAAACTCAGAGTCACTTGCCCCTGCCTCCCAAGTGCCACCACCCCTGATGTGCTTGGTGCTTTTCTTTTCTTTCTTTCTTTTTTTTAAGATTTATTAATTTTATGTATGTGGGTGCTGTATATCCATGTATACCTGCATGGAACAAGATGGTTGTGAGCCACCATGTGGTTGCTGGGAGTTGAACTCAGGACCTCTGGAAGAGCAGCCAGTGCTCTTAACTGCTGAGCCATCTCTCCAGCCCTTGCCTGGCGCTTTTCTAACAGAGCATCTTACAAGGTGAAAGGCCTGTGTTCTGTGACACTTCATCCTCTGAATGACAGTTACATCTGTTTTCATTGTTGTTTTGTGGCATTCAGGACTGTGTGGTCTTGGCTGGCCTTAAACTCACCGTGTAACAATCCAAGATGGCCTTACAATTCCTTGCCACCTGCTGTCCTCCTGCCTCTGCCTTCCAGGTGCTGGGACTACAGGCCTTGGACACCACACCCAGCTTGGGTTTTTTTTCCCCCATGTTTTTTCCCCCCTCGATGCTGGGGAGTGAACCCAGGACTTCACAAATACCATAGTTAAGTGCTGTGCGGTGGAGATCTGCCCCAGCCTTCTCGGTCTTGTTTGGCCTTTAATCCACTTTCCTTCTGTTTGGAGAGAAGCCTTTCCTCACATTACATAAGCTACTTAGGCCACCTTCTTCTTTTTTTTTTTTTCCCCAGATCTGGGGACCGATTAGGCCACCTTCTTATCTGATCAATCCACTCCCACGTAAGGTATCAATCATACTGTAGGTCTTTGTTCCCTGTTGCACACTGAGTACCTGGGAGAAAAATGTTAAGAAAGTATGTGTCAGAAAGCCTTTAATCCCAGAAGGCTGAGGCAGGAGGATTCAAGCCAATTCAAAGCCAGACTGGATGCTAAGCTGTGGAACCTGTAGGGCCAGACTGAGCTACAGATCAAGCCCCAAATCTAGAGGCTAAGGAGGTGGCTCAGTGGTCAAGAGTGCGTACTCTGGGCAGGGCCTCACTGTGTAGCCCCGGCTGTCTCGGAACTTGCTTTATAGAGCATGCTAGCATCACAGATCCAAATCCTCTGCCTCCGAGCACTGTGGTTAAAGGGATGTGTCACCACTGCCCAAAGTACACTGAGAATCCTGATCTTCAGAAGGTGTGGGCCAAAGAAATAGACTGTCATCCCTTGCTACATAACAGACGTGAAGACAGCCTAGGCTGTGTGAGCCCCCATTTCAAACATGAAACAGCAACAGCAACGGCAACATTAATAGAGCACATGCTTGGGGCTAAGGCGTGCTCAGCAGAGGACATTGGCCTAGGTTCATTCTTCAGACCCTTGGTTGATGGCAAGAACCGGGCAACAACAGACCAAGCCAGCCTCACACGCCAAGCGCATTGTCACACTGCAGTGTTGTGTAGGAGTGATGACGGAGTCTGGGGCTTTGATCCTCACTGCACAGCGATCCATAGCTGAACCCACAGATGTGGAACCTGCAGCAGCAGAGCCACCCTTTACTTATATTTCACACAAGGTTGTTTCTTGTTTCTTAGAGCTGGAGGCTTGCGGTGTTGCTGTGGCTAGCTAGCTTGGAACGTTGTATGTAGATCAGGCAGGACCTAAAGATCCACCTGCCTCCCAATCCGTGGGATTGCAGGCACGTGCTTTTTTTGTTTTTAAGAGACAGGGTTTCTGGGGTTGGGGATTTAGCTCAGTGGTAGAGCGCTTACCTAGGAAGCGCAAGGCCCTGGGTTCAGTCCCCAGCTCCGAAAAAAAGAACCAAAAAAAAAAAAAGAGACAGGGTTTCTCTGCGTAATAAGCCCCAGTTGCCTTGGACTCACTTTTTAGACCAGGCTGGCTCGTTTTTTTTTGCTTTGTTTTGTTTTCCTTTTGTTTCTGAGATGGGTCTCCTGCTAACTTCAAAGTCATATATTTGAGGTTGGCCTGATCCACCTCCTCCACCTCCCTAGAGCTGGGATCACAGGCATGCAGCAAGCTTGGTGTTTGGCATGCACAGCACGACGCTCTGAAGTTCGTGTGTCCTAGTCAAGCCCTCTCCCAACACCCACAGCCCTTAATATGAAAATTATCGTAAGCACCAGTTGTGTGGGGTACACATATAATCCGTGATCACACGAGGACCTGGAGGTCAAAACATCCTTAGCGGAGGCTGGAGAGATGGCTCAGCGGTTAAGAGCACTGACAGCTCTTCCAGAGATCCTGAGTTCAATTCCCAGCAACCACATGGTGGCTCACAACCATCTGTAATGAGATCTGATGTCCTCCTCTGCTGTGTCTGAAGACAGCTACAGTGTACTCACATACATAAAATAATGAATAAATCTTTAAAAAAAAAATCCTTAGCTACACAGTGAATGCCTGGTCAAACTGGGCTACATGAAGCAGTACCGGGGGGGGGGGGGGAGGGAGGGAGGGAAAGGGAGAAGGAGAGAGAGAAAAGAAAAGGAAGAAAAGTAGGGGAGAGAAAAGGGAGGGAGGGAAGGTTTGTCAGTTTAGTTTAATCAGGAGTGGGAACATACGTCTGTAATCAGCTCAGGAGACCACAGCAGGAGGACCAGGAGTTGAAGGCCAGCCTGGACCGCGTAGACATATCCTTCACTGGGGTGGTGGTGAGGAACTGTCTCTGCTGAAAGGCGGATAAACGCCCATCCTCGACTGAACCCCTCTTTGCCTCTTTCCGCTCTCATCCTTGGAGACTGTTTCCTCGGTCTTACTTGCATCTTTCCTTCTGTTGGCTTCCCGCAGGTGACATTGCATTCCGGTTCCTTAGTTACGTTCAGACACAGCATGAGAGGAAACAGAGGAGACAGCTGAGGACGCGGCAGAATTTATCCTGGGAAGAAATTGCCAGAAAGTACCAGAGTAAAGAGGACCCCCTGGGAGGTTCGCTTGTCATGGTCTGCGACATCAACAGGGAGATGCTGAAGGTCGGAAAGCAGAAAGCCTTGGCCCGGGGACACACGGCTGGTGAGTCCCGGGCAGTGAAATGCAGGCATGTGTGAATGTCTGCATGCGTCTGAGGCAAGAGCTGAAGAGCTCAAGATGGCGGTGTACTTAGCGCAGCTCATAGGCGTGCTCCAGAATCAGAGCAACACTGAGCCTCACCAGCAGCCTTGCGAAGCCCACAGAGCGCAGGGATCTTTCTTCATTATGACTTTTTTAAATGCCTGTAGGTGTTTACCTTGCATTTGTGTGTCTGCAGCATGAGGGTGCCTGGTGCCTCAGAGGCCAGAAGAGGGCATCAGGTCTCCTAGAACTGCAGCTACAGAGGGTTGGAAGCCAACTGGATGTTGGAAGTCAGATTCAGGTCCTCTGGAAAACAGCCAGTGCTCTGAACCGCTAAGCCACCTTTCCGGCTATTGTCAGTTCTTTAAAATATGGCTTTTACTTAATGGAGGTAGGGGAGAATTAGCACTCCTGCGGAGGTCAGAGGACAACTCGTGGGAGTAGGTTCTGAGTATCGAACTCATGTCGTCAGGGTTGGCAGCAGCCACCTTTACCCACTGAGCCATCTCACTAGCCCTTAAGAGTCTTCTTTTTCAAGTTTTCATTTGTTTGGTTGGTTTGGTTTTGAGACAGGATCTTAACTGTATATATAGCCTTGGCTAGCCTGGAGCCTACTCTGTAGACCAGGCTGGCCTTGAACTCACAGCAGGATCTTCTAAAGTCATATAGTTTTCTTTTTCTTTTTAAATATGTTTCCAGTGCTGGGGAGCGAGCTCAAGTTCTTGCACATGCGGACTATGCTACCACTGATTTTACCTCTGGCCATTGAATGTTTCAAAATGCTTTCCCTACGGGGTTGGGGATTTAGCTCAGTGGTAGAGCGCTTGCCTAGGAAGTGCAAGGCCCTGGGTTCGGTCCCCAGCTCCGAAAAAAAGAACCAAAAAAAAAAAAAAAAAAAAAATGCTTTCCCTAGCCAGGTGTGGTGGTGCATACTTTTAATCCTAGAGTTTGGGCGGCAAAACCAGGTCAATCTTTGTGATTTTTGAGGCTAACCTGATCTACCTCGTGTGTTCCAAGCTAGTCCATTTTTAACAGGTTACACAAAAGCTTGCCCTTAACATTTGCAAGACCACCAGTGTTGCCGGATGGCCCAGCTGTCCGGCAGCTGGACTGACTCTTCCACTCTGGCAGCAAGGCAGTGCAGGCAGCCAGAGACGGGTATCACAAAACATCCTTTGGGCAGCGTCAGCATTCCCCCCACCCCCAAGGAATGTCTGGTTATTTTAGGCCAATTGTTGCCCTCCTCCTCCTCACACACCAAGAAGGAACTGCCTAGACGAACTGCAGCCCACTTGGCCTTCACGATGAAGGCCTCTTTGTCAGCTGTCCACACTAGTCAGAAGGCAGTCACTGGACAAAGCACTGTGTGTCTTACTCCTACTGACAAATGTGTCTGGCCCCTCTCTGGTGTCAGCCATAAGAAGCGAGAGAGCAGTAAGGACGGATGTTCTCTCTCTGGAACCGTCTCTTCCACAGTGTAGCTATGGGCCTGCTCAGGAAGCTGTCGTTTGAGACACGGCGTCACATTAGCCAGCCTAGCAGCTCAGTCTGGCTTGGAGCGCCTGGTAATTAGTCCTTCCTCTGCCCACCTCACTATGGAATGGAAAATAAAGCCACTTAGCAGTTTTTTACTGGGACGGGAGAGATGGCTGAGCGACAGAGAGAGGATACTCCTCTAGCAAGGGATTCCCAGCATCCAAATGGGCAGCTTACAACCGCCTAAAACTCCAGTTCCAGGGGCTCCAGCACCCTCTTCTGACGCTCGTGGGCTCCTCTGCATATGTGGTTCACATACACACTCCAGCTTGCGCATGTGCACGTTAAAGAAAAAACTCAACCAAGCCTCTAAGCTAAATGGTTGGAACCTGTCCTTTGCTAGCATTAGTCAGCGTAGAGCATTAGACACAGACACTGACATGGACAACTTTTGGTCCAAGGTGCTGCATTAGTGTCATCAGAGCCCTTGGGAGCCAAGGCAGGTGGTTCTCTGTGAGTTCACGACCAGCCTAGACTTTCAATGGCCAAAGAATGTTCTTATTTATTGATTTTATGTGCACTGGTGTTTGCCTGCATGAGTGTCTGTGAAGATGCCGCATCTCCTGGAACTGGAGCTACAGACAGGTGTGAGCGGCCATGTGGGTGCTGGAAATTGAACCCAGGTCTAGAAGATGAGCCAGTGCTCTTAACCACCAAGCCATCTCTTTAGCCCCTGGAGGTTGGTTTTATAAAAAGGTAAAGACTAGAGAAAATGAGGAGGGGAGAATCGAGAGCTGATTGGTTGTTGCAGAGTTGCCGACTGCAGATGAGGCCGGAAGGGTGGAGACCGGTCAGCTGCAGGCCCTTCTGGTGATGCCTTTCCTTTTTGTAAGATTCAAGCCCTCAGGGGCTGGAGAGATGGCTCAGCGGTTAAGAGCACTGGCTGCTCTTCCAGAGGTCCTGAGTTCAATTCCCAGCAACCACATGGTGGCTCACAACCATCTGTAAACAGATCTGATTTCCTCTTCTGGTGTATCTGAAGACAGCTACAGTTTACTTATATATAATAAATGAATAAATAAATCTTTAAAAAAAAAAGATTCGAGCCCTCAGCTCTCTCTGCCTGCTTTCACAGCGTTCATGTGGCAGCTTGAGTGTGAGAACTTCATGGTGCTTTTCAGTCTGGCACACACACGCACGCACGCACACACTCGAGCACGCCCACACATGCAAGAGTGAAAGCGTGTTTTGGCAGCGGTCAGAGAACAGTGAGTGAGACGTGGCTCTGTCCTTCCACTGTGTGTTTCCAGAGGGCAGACTCCGAGTCAGACTTGGCGATCACGCCGTCTCTGCCGAGCATCTTGCTGGTATTAGTTACTCAGTCCCACACCCTTCAGGAACATCACACTGACAAGGATCTATCCTTTTCCGAATTCAGAACTAGGCCAGTGATGCAGGCCTGCAATCCCAGATATTTTGGAGGCTGAGGCAAGAGAATCAAAAGCTCCAGGACAGTCTGGGCTTGGTGAATGAGTCCTTAGTTAGCCTTGGACAATTTCATTCAATTTATCCCGAAATGAAAAGTTAAAAGAGAGCTGGAGATGGGAGTAGTGCCATCCATGGACAGTCCCAGCACTCAGGAAGTGGAGGCAGGAGGATTACTGCAAGTTGGTAGAGGCACATGCCCATAAGCCTATGACCCAGGAAGATCAGAAGTTCCAGGTCATTCTCAGCGGCATTTAAATTTGCTCCCAGCATGGGTCTGTCCTACTGTCTCAGAGAGAAGGGGGTGGAGTTGATGCTACCCTGAACCCAGGGCTTTAGGGACCCTGACTATCCACTCTGCCTCTGAGCCTTTAGCACTTTACCTAGTCACACATTTTCTCTGTAAAGACTTGGTTTGTTTATATGTATGCTTTTCTTGCATGTATGTTGGTGCACTGAACACATGCCTGGCGCCCAAAGAGGTCAGAAAAGGGTGTTGGATTTCCTAGAACTGGAGCTACAGGTGTTTGTGGCCACCAGGTGGGTGCTGGGAATTGAACCCAGGTCCTCTGTAAGAGCAACAACTACTCTTAACTGAGTCATCTCTCAACCCAGCCCCTCTTCAAATATTTCAACATAGAATCCATGGCTAGAGGATTTGAAGATGTGATAGCAGCTGTAGACATAGGAACGTGCTAAACTCTGTACTCGTCGCTCAATAAAACCTTCGGTCTATTTCCATTTTACACATAAACTGAAACAGGCTGGAGTAACAGCGCAGTGATCAGGAGTACTCCCGCTCTTCCAGGGGCCTGAGCTCAGTTCCCAGCACCCATGTGAGCCGTTTGTAACTCCAGCTCCAGAGGAACCAATGACCTCCTGACTTTTTTAGGCCTAGGACTCAACCACATGTGTGGTAGACACGTAGATAAATAAGAAACCAAAACCAAGAGTATTTTTGAATATATCACAAGGGCTGGGAGTGTGGCTCAGTGCAGAATGCTTGCATAATGTATGCAAGGCTCTGAGTTTGACGCCCGCTCCCAGCTAAAGTAAAGGACCTAACAGTAGATGAGAGTGGTCTCCAAAGGCCGTGGCCCTTCAGCACAGTGCTAACCATGAGGTTCCTGGTTGGGGAAATTGCTTAGGGTAGGGTAGATGTGTAGCTCAGCTCAGGGGCGGCACCTGCCCAGCACAGAGTGCCAGGGTTTGTCCCCCAGCACCGAGAGAGAAAATGCTATTTATTAGATGACTGTCCCCAAATAAGGTAGGTTCTCAGAATTGGAGGATGGCAGTGAAGGCAGCCGGAATACAGTGAAGGCAGGGATGTCATGCTTTCTAATGCAATCCATGGTCCCCACAACACCAAGCATTTCTCAAATTCTCCTCCCTTCATTTCTGACATGGCCCAGACCTTGCATCATGGGCTCCATGTCACTGGACGTCCCCACCGCACTGTGCCTAGGGCACTAGCCTTTTATTTGGTGTACCACAGAAGGCTCCGATTCACTGCTCGGGTGCATGGGAAACTGCTTCCTCCTGTCCCTCTGCACACCAGAGTCGCTTTTGTCTTCCAGGACTTGCGTGGGTGCTGGGAGACGCTGAAGAACTGCCCTTTGATGATGACAGATTTGACGTTTACACCATTGCCTTTGGGATCCGGAATGTCACGCACATTGACCGGGTATGAAGGGCTGCATGCTCTGCCTCTGTGACTTGAGGGTAACCGTGTCCCTGGAGTGGACCTACCTCAACTGAGGATAGGGAAGGGTCTTCTCGGGGTCCAGTTCTGAGGAGGAAGGACTGTTTTAAACTTAGAGGTCTCGGGGTTGGGGATTTAGCTCAGTGGTAGAGCGCTTGCCTAGGAAGTGCAAGGCCCTGGGTTCGGTCCCCAGCTCCGGGGGGGGGGAAAAAAAAAAAAGAAAGCTGCAAACTTAGAGGTCTCTTTCTCCTCCTCCTCCTCTTCTTCCTCCTCCTCCTCCTCCTCTATGTATTTATTTGTGGTGTGTGTGTGTGTGAGTGAGTGTGAGTGTGTGTGTGTGTGTGTGTGTGTGTGTGTGTGAGAGAGAGAGAGAGAGAGAGAGAGAGAGAGAGAGAGAGAGTGTGAGTGTGCATGCTGGCCCTGTGTTGTAGGTTGGGTGTATATTTGTGTGTGTGTGTGTGTGTGAGAGAGAGAGAGAGAGAGAGAGAGAGTATGATGAGTGGGCATGCTGGCCCTGTGAAGCATGGCTGGCTTCTATGTACGTGCT